>NC_056731.1:1275210859-1275262568 GCF_019279795.1 Protopterus annectens | reverse complement strand
TGGGGCAGATTCATCAAACTGAGCCTCACTATGGCGGAACAACATCCCAGTACATGTGAGACAGAGCACCCAGCTGGCCTTGTTTTGAAATATTTGACAAGGATGTTTGAATTGCTTTATTCAACTAGCCTTGTAAAATGAATATTTACTTTACCACATTTTTAATCTTCCACATTCCATTGATATAACTTTGCATTAGTCATAATCATAGTGTTTATGTCTATATATTAGGTTCATTTATATTACTAGGTGTCTCTAGTTCTTTTAATATATATTGGCACAATCCTAGAACATATATATGTAACTTATGCACTCCAGACACAGAAAAACATTATGTTGTGGTCTTCTTTCATATTAATACTGTATATTTTTTATTTTAGCGGAAGAATATACATTTTGAAGCAATGTCTGATTTACTCTGTATTGCAATCACAACGAGTAGACTTTTAGCTTGTTGTATTTAAGGCATTTAATTAATACTTAGCACATCTTATTTACTGCCCAATTAAGGGTTTCAAATGTGATGAGTGAGGTTGAACTGCATTGTATGTATTCTGAAGCAGTCTGCTTGCTTGGAAAGGCAGGCGGCAGCCCTACCAATAAACTATGATGACTGCATTTAATTCACCTGGGGGGCTCTGAGTGGTCACCGACCATTATCTACAGTACCTCATTTTTGCTTTGGACTTTCTCATCTGGGTCTCTGTGTTGTTGTATAGGGGAATGTCAAGTGTGGTCCCTATGTGTATTACCTGTGTAATGCCTTTACTGCGGCAGTGTGTATTCCACCGGTTTTGCAGTTATGGGTGCCATCTTGTTCATACGCTTTGTCCATCCATGTGAATTGCCCTACTGGACACTGACATAGGCTACATACACATTTCACGGCTGCATTTCACGCATTCTCCAGCGGATGCTTTGCATGGTTCAGTGAGGGAGTTAGGCAGGTGGCCATACCACATCCTCCCATGGGCGGGACGGATTACCTGCGAAAGTAAACAACACCGAGCCACAGTTTCTACATACCCAGGATCCCTTGACCCGGCAACAGCTCTGACCCAGTGCACCCATTACATCATCCTTCATGTAATAACGGGGACTGTGATGTGGAGCTTACCTTCTATGGACCATTGCACCTGGGTGTTTCTGGTGCATATGTGCTGCATTTTCATGGACAGCTATCATCAACATTAAACACGCTATGCGTGCATATGTGTGGCTGTGACGTGGTCACGACAATGAGTTCATGTAGGTGATGGCTCAGCTGGCAGGCATTCCTTATGAATACATTTTGGGTCTTACAATGGACACCCACTGTGTATATGTAAGTGTAGGCTTGTCGGACTGTGTCTTGTGGCCAGTGTGGTTTGACTGATGCTGTGTGTTCAACCAATCGTGGATGTCTGCTTGACTTTGCCCATAGTGTGGCAGTGCAGGAACCATGTTTTCGAGACTGGAGCAAATGGTGCCGCATCCAATGTTGCCTGCGGTTAACAACCGCTTTTAATTAATCCCTCAGAGGTCACGGTTTGGGAAGTATCGCCACTTTATTGTGAATTTTTACGCCTCCAGACTGGGTAAATCACTGGAACTTTAGCCCCACAGTCTTACCGACCATTTACCTGCAAGTGTTTAGCAGACATCGTGTCAATACATGTATGATAATACATATTGTCATGCCGTGGGTAATCTATGTTATTTGGACAATGGCTTCTACTATTGGCATCCGTTGCCTGATGGAGTGTTGCCGTTACCATGCACATACACATTGCTTGCCCAGAGGCAGACTTCCCCAATTCTGAACACTACTGTGGTCTCCTTTAGGGACCCTGAGCCAGTGGTCAGGCAGTACTGCAGCCACTGCATCACTCCCCGCACATATGCCATCTACGGTACCTACATGGACTGCATGAACCACGGAAGGCATTCCCTTCACTCCAACTGTGGTTCATTGTACACAATGCCATAGCGCATCCCAGTGTGGTGTACCCAGCCATACACAAGCTGTACAACAAGAGGGGTGGCTACTACAAGGCGGAGCAGACACCTTGTGAGGTTGACACCCTTGGTCGTATTATGTGTGTGAAGCTACGCTGTCATGACATGGTCCGGGCACGTTGCACAGATATACCTACATGGACCTGGCTGACAATCATCATACCACCTTCATTTGCTATGCTCCTTCAACACCTGGGAGGTCACTCCCACATATGCTCTGACTGGGTTTCACGATGATGTGGAGTTTACCTAACATACACACATTGGCAAAATCTGGGCTGACAAGTTCGGTGAGGGACTATCTCCACACCTCCCCCCACATGAAGAGATGTCTGTACCAGCCGGTTTGTGGTCCCCAAATGTTCTGCTTGACACACGCAGATGGGACAGCCGCTCTCTCCAGGGTAGTGGAACATAGCATCCATGAGACCAGCTGGTGACCCGACTGTGCTCCACTATCTCATTGAGAATTAGACCCACAGTTAGGACAGCTGATGTTTTTTTCTTTGTAGCCTCACCTCAGGTAACATACCCAGTGTTGTGTTGCACGGCAACTGTAGTCCCACGTCACAGGGCCCAATGCCTCCACTCACCCCTGTTATTACTGTCCCATTACCATGAGGAGACCTATCTGCAAAGACATGTGAGAGGATCATACTGCGGCTCGTAGATGAAGGCATAGGGACCTGCATACTTTGCATCCAACATGGTTTACCCCACAGCTTGTTCAGGGGCGGTTCATGCCTTAAAACATGGTTGACATTTTCGGGACAGTCACTCTGAGCCCATTGATGGGGGGTCTTGCGGTCCATACATCCATACAGCCCACCTCGACCTGGCAGGCCTTCAACACATTACCCCCCTCAGGTATCGTTGATAAACCCATTGGCTGGATGTGAACCACGCATATCACAGGATGTGTTGTAAACTGGCTATGTGACACAACCCGACGCTGTGCCTTGGTCATAGTTGCTGGCAGCATGTCAGACCTAACTGCCTGCTCGGATAGACGGTGTCCCATGGGGCCCTTCCTGGGTCCACTCCTCTCATACCCTCATCACCATTTCACAGTACAGGCAATAATACAGGGGTGTGCCATGGGCAACATTGTTTGTAGATGACTGCAAAACAGGTGCCATAGTGGGACGGACATCTGACACAGATATCCTTCAAAGGGGCCTCCCCAGATATGCATATCTCCTGTCATCGGGACATGTCCCACAGCTAAATGCAAAGTAATGCAACATCATACCTGTCGAGGAGTACTAGGTCACCCTGTCCAGCATATGGTGCCTGTCCACTGAGCGCAGGGGTGATTACAGGGATCAGGAGACAAGAGTCTGTCGGTCACCATTAGATTCAACACACACGTTGCTACTCCGTGTGGTTCAGTGGGACTTGTACATTGCCCACCTGTTTGTGCAGGAATTCACATCTTCTACATCAGGGTAGGTCATTGTCTCCTTGGCACCCATTACATTACACCTATGATTGACTACATTTTGCCCCATTCGGGTATCTGACCCAACACCTACAGCAGCTGGGAAGGCCTCATAGGTTGGTGTCATTTACAGATGCAGGGGTGACATGGGATTTGTGTAATGCTGCCCCACTTGTAGGACCCCCTGCCCCATTCAGTCAACATACCTGTTGTTTGGCCCCAGTGTTGACCTGTGTGCCTGACATACGAGGTACATGTCAACCCATATGTCATGTCTATGCTTCACCTACTGTATCTGCATCCTCAGAACCACAAGAGCAGGTGACATGAACCTTGTCACGGTCCATTAGTAATGGGATGTGTTGAGGGTGTGACCCCACATACATGTCACGTCGCAGACACTCCACAATGCTGTGGATCTACATCACAGTACATGTGGAGACAGAGATCCTTCCTAGCCTTGTTCGGGGGTATAAGTTGTCCATTGGATGGTGATTGCAGATATAGGCTGGGAGACCCACATCATTATCACTGCTTGACAGAGGGTACAGCAATATCATAAGTATTTTATCTCCGGCACAGAAGTTTGCCAGTAATCTAACTATGAATTGTGGGGTTGTAACCTGGCTGAACAGCATGGGTCGATGGCTAATACACCCTGTACCTACGGACATATGAACCTATATTCATAGTTTGTCCCATTTACACTCTGTCTATCTATCCTCTTTCTCATGTGTATATTTCTGTGGCACGTGGAGGTGTCTCTGTATTACTTGCAGGTTTGCTGTCTACAGTGTACATACGTCATGCCCAGCTGATGACAGTGTATCTGTGTCCCCTAACACTGTGTGATACTGGGGACTACCACACATCCTTCACAACATTACATGGATATGTCCATTCCATTCTTCTCTTGGCCTATGGGGGTGTCCAAAGCAGCAATTACACAAGTCCCTGTTTGTGCATGCTTCATGTTGGTGTTTGACCAGCCTCCGTTGCAGTGATCGTGTGTTGGACGGGTGAGTGTTTCTGTGTGTTTGGCATGTGTTGTTGTGCTGGTACATCTGTGGGAGTTGTGGTTGGCACATGTTCCTCTTTGCAGGGACACCCATCCTGGGGTTTGTGTCATGCATCTACGCAGCACGTGCCATATGTCCTGTACTATTCCCACAGTCATGTATGCCTTCATGCACTACTACTGCGTGGTTACTGGCTGTTTGTATGTGGTACATGGTGATTGTGGTGGTTGGACGACCTATTCCTCCCATGCTAGAACATACATCTGTCAATTACGTTGTTTAGATCAAACTGTAACACTCATTAGTCTTTTCAAAATGACAGTCAATAACACAGGAGCTCAGATTAACAACGTTTTAATACTGTGCCACTAGGAGGCAAATAACTATACCCGCAGTACCAAGTGGTGTGAGTTTTGTCTGACTATATCGTAGTAAATAAGCTGTGTATGAGTGTTGTTTAATCATCTTTGCCCACCTTAATGATGTGGTGGTCACAGGGCATTTACATCACTATAGTCCACAATATTGTATTCCTACAACAGTGCTAAGGTAATGCTTATTAAATGTTTTTACCATGAGGTGATAGCAATAGTCTTTCACAGCCATAGTGTATTAGACTGTCCTTCTGTAAATGGGGTCCGCTCTGTCAAGGTTCCAAGACTGTTCGAATGTACGATCGACACTTCATATCCTACTCTGTTCCTTTGTCTCTCCCGGTGAGCAGCTGTACTCTGTCTTTAGATGGAGCTCACATGGCCATCCCCTCAGTGGAAGGATGACAGCATACTGCCTGTACATACATTTATTATTCTCTAACCCAGCAGATGACTATGCTGAATGACCTACATGCCTTCTGCACTGGTTACCACCAGGGTCAAAGGTTCGGGATCACACTGCAGCTACACTACAGGCAATTACATGCATGATAAGTTCTACTGCCATATTGTAAATTGTAATAATATGCATTATACACTATTTGGCTTCTAAACTAGCGTCATATATATGTTTAAAGATATATTTTACAACATTCTCCCTCCTTTGATTCACTTCTATTCTATCCGGAAACATATACAACATTATTTCATTCCCCTAGCCTCTTCCTCTCTGGACCGTTTCACTAGGCAAGTCATTTTGTTGTACATTTCAGAAAGGATTTCATTTGTATTGACAAATACCACTACAGGTCTTGATACATAGTCTCGGGTACGTAAATCGACAAAGTCCCTGACTAATACTTTCATGCAAAGTATCACCGCAGTCAAGAGCCACATGCTCCCAATATGAGAAGAACAACACAAATGGCAATCAAGATATTCAGTATGAAACCCCATCCACAAATGGTTTGTGAAATGGTTCGTCAGTGGGTTTGGGCCTGGTTCCATTGTGACACCTGCTGTATTACCTCTAGGTGGCGTTGATATTGTGCTTTATTAAGTGGTACTTAGACACAGCGGTCTTCTTTGATAAGCCTGGCAAGATGGCCACGTTATTCAGTTCGCCGCCGGGGTGCAGTCGTAAGCGCTATTACATTTGTGACACAACAGTTCTCATTGCATCAATTCATCAGTCACAAGTTCAAGAGCGGAAAGTCACATTGCTCATTCCTCCGACAGGTTTTGACAACTTCCTCTGTTCCTGATTGATTTCTTTACTACTCACAAGCTGGGAGTTGTTCCAGCTCCAAGATATAATACTGTCACTCAAGTCCATATGAGTCAATATTCCTTTATCTCTTGCAGAAGAATGATTTTCAGAACAGCTTCCATTTCACCCACTGAATTAGTAGTTATCTCGACTGTGTTCCCAGTTCTTCTAACTATATGTCTTGATTAATTCCGCCTGTACCCAGAGGCAATTGTACAGTATGTCATATGACTGGGCTGGAGCCAGAAAACCCAAAAACAACTGCCGGACCAATTCTCAGGTAACCATTGGTATGCTTTTTTCCCCAAACATAATAACAATATTATACTTTACTACTGATGCGGGTTAACTCTGCATGTAACATTTTCCTGTCTATGACAGAGGACTGTTTATACAATTCAGGATGTTTCTGCACATCTTTCAACATTGTTCTCATGAAGCTTCAATACACATCATGAATGGTGCTACAACTAGTAGTGTGATCTTTGGCTGTTATATGTCATTTGTAAGACACAGTTATGTTACAATTACTCCCACCAACTTGAACTGTATCATGTTTATGAAAACAGACAATTCCTTTTTGTGTAACAGGTAAGTACAGTGCCACTTTGTCCTGTGATCTCACAGAACCTGTATGTAAATATTCACAAGTCTCAATCTATCCCCAAGGGGACAACATACATCGGAAGTCCTCCATATGATGTAGGTATGGCAGTACAAACACAGCAATTTGAAATGTTCATAGTCTGTACATGCACACGCGTCATGCCATGCCCAGGTATGTGTTGAAGTTTGGATGCCACTCTGTGGCCAGTTCATCACGTATCACTATTTCTATCTGTGTAGTTATGCGCAGGTAAGGTCCCAGCAAATGTAAAGTCACCACAGACATGGCTAATGGGTGTATTTTGCTATGATCAGTACGACAGTAAACCAAATGTCTTTGGGTTGCTTTGTATTGTTATACAGTGAAGTCTGGCCCGGGTGATTCTGTCTCTGTGGTATATTGGCTACAACATGTAAATCAGACTTGATATCCTTTACGGTTTGAATAAGGTGAGGTGAACCCAGGACAACCTCTCGCAAACATTACTGCAATAGCAGTTGTCAACGGTACCTGGTAACAACCTTCGCACGTTGCACTCGGAAAGTTACATATCTGGATAACAGTGAAATAAACACAGGATACTGGGTCAGCTATCGTCCGACTTCGCTTGCTCTTTATCTGTATACTGCAAAGAGTTTAACTGCAAAACAGTGTTATTATTGACAATCCTCTCATGTAACACTAATGAGCCATCGACCTCCAGCTCTGCAGGCATGACAGCTTTCCACTGTGGCACATGATATGCCATTCCAAATACTACTCAAGGGGTCAAACACTTTACATTTGGAACTGTTGTCATGCTCAGCAATGCTACAGGTAGACAGCAAATGCAACTCGTCTGGGTGTCACCCATCAACCTCTTCAACTTATTTCTCGGGATCCCAGTGTACCTCGCCACCAGTCATGATGACTGTGGGTTGTACATGCAAATGTTTATTCATGGAAATACCAAATTATCCCCCAGGTTGCTGGATTGTCTGGTTCACAAAATATGTTCTATTGTCACTGTAGCTTCTTTACAGTATGCCAGATATAGGGATACTTTATTTTACTGGGACCTTTGCCACTGCTGCTGCATCCGGTTTCCTGATTGGGAATGCTTCTACCCATTTTGATAATATATCTATAATCACTAAACAAGTATTTCTTCCCTTCACATTTATTCAGCTGTATAAACTCCATACAAATAGTACGGAACGGTTATGGTGGTGTAGGTAAACCCACTCCCTTCGGTTTAAATGCTCCCTGTGCATGATGTCTACTGCAAATATGACACGCTGCTCATGATGTTTGTATGTGGTTCTTAATTCCGTATGTTAGGAATATTCTATTAACCAACTGTACCATCCCCCCTGTTGAGACATGGCTCTATCCATGGCTCAACAAAGCCGCATATCTGAATACATTAGACGTTAATATTGGCTTTCTCACTGTGGATATGTACAGTCCGTCTTCCAAGGATTGCTCCTCATACCCGTCTGCTTTTCTGCTTTCATAGTTCATGTTTGCATTGTTTGTAACATTTCTACATCTATAATGTCTGAGGATTGTCATTCCTCATTCAAAAAGACACTTTCCGACTGTGAGGCTGCTTGTTTTGCAGCTGCATCAGCTCGCGGCCTTACCTTTCCTACTGTTATCACACACACTGTTGCTTTGTATGAGCTGCACATTTGCAATTAGCTACTTTAGTGGGTAACTGAATCGAATCTAATGCATTCAAGGTAAATTGTGCATGATTTATCGGTTTACCGGTGGATGTTATCATTCCCCTATTCTTCCACTGCTGCTCATAAACATGCACTGTAGAGACAACATACTGACTATCGGTATAAATGTCCACACATCAGGTTTTCCGCTAGAGTACAAGCACGTGTTAAAGCTATCGATTCTGCTGCTTGAGCAGACACGTTATGCTGCAGGGTTGACTTCTACAATCTCATTATCAATAACTACTGCATAACCTACTTGATTCTTTCTTTTCCTGTTGGACTCTTTCTACATGATCCATTACAAACTGGGTTTCCACCTCTGCATCATCTATGAGTATATCAGTGATATCCTGTCTGTGTGGAGTTATTTTCTCCATTTCATATAGGCAACTGTGTGGTGTGCCATACACAGGTGTCGGACGTGACGTTGATAGGTTTAATGTTGTACAACGTTCAATCACCATATGAGGTTGACTCAGGGGTATGGTCAAACAAGAAAGATGTCAAGCACGGGTCAGGAATGCTATTTTCTCTTGCAGCAGAATGATCGCAACTGCATGGGACACTCTCACAGTGAGAGGGTGGAATAATAACATTGAGGCCGAGGCCTGTACTGCCATGGGTGCTGCAACAACTGCCTGTACACAATGGCGCGACCATGCCACTGTGTCCAACGCTCACGATGAGTAGTAAGCTATGGGCTGCTTACTTCCATGCTGTTGCGTCAAGACTGACGTCATATATCCCTGCTTACAATCTACAGTCTGACAACATCTCTTATGATTATTCGAGACCTAAAACAGATGTTGAAGCTATCAATCGCTTTAGTCTGCAGAAAGCTGTTTCTGCTACTGGAATCCTGTGTAGTATATGTTGTGCTGCCATAGGTGTATTAAAGATTAAAGCAGACAATAGAGTAGATTCCAAAGCATTGTTTGGTAACCAGCTTCGACAAAGGTTAGTCGCCCAGGAAGGACATCATTCCCTTCTTGGTAGTTGGCTTGGGTGCTTGTGAAATTGCTGCCTTCGATCGTCATGTAATGTTCTACCCTCCTTGGATACCACATATCCCAGGTACTTGACCTGTATTCTCTGGTTGTAATTTATGCTTGCTTAATTTATGTCCCTGTTCTGCTGAATATTTCAATAATGCTATTGTATCTTCCCTACATTGCTGCTGGGTAGGGGCCGCAAGCAGAATATCATCCACATAAAGTAGAACTTGACTGGCCCCGGGTGGAGTAAACACCGGAATGTTGCTAGCCATCTCCTGTGCATATATCGTTGGACTTTCACAGTATCCCTGCGATAGCCAGGTATGGCTGTATCTCTTACCCTGAGAATGTAAATGCAAAACAATACGGACTATCTGCATGTATAGATATTGAAAAGGAAGCATAGCTTAGATGTACCGCGGTAAGATACTTCTGTGGCATGTTCATAGCATTCATTGTAGTGTGTGGGTCTGGCACCATCGGTACCCTAAGTGTTATTACATGATTTACAGCTTGTAAATCCTGTACCATCCGCCATTCCCCCTTTGCTTTTCTATCAGAAGATACAGGGGTATTGCATGGTGAATACTGATTACTTTGTAGATGGGGAATTCCCTCTGTGACTTTCCAGATATCTTCTGGTGTCCACGGTCTATACACTAAGGGAGTTGGGTCCTGGCCTTCCTGTCCTGCATATGGGTTCGGTACTTCAATTAATTGACAAATATCCTCACTCTGTTCTAGTGACTCTCTTCTTCCTTGACTGTCCCTAGGTATTTTACGGGTTCGGGATGTGGTTTCAATAGCTTCTCTTACATTTGGTCGTTGTGATACCTCTGTTGCCACAGGATAACGTGGGGGACTAGTGCCCTCCCGCTTCATATCCTGGATGTGGTATCGGAGGTGGTGGAGGGGGGGCTGTCGCTACTACTGTATTATTATCTTCTTTGTGTACGTATGGTGCTTTTGCATTTTTAAGGTTCTGTTCCCTTCGGTTTACTACCTCAATCCACCTTTGTGCTAGCGGATCCCCAATTGTCGCTGTTTTTTCGCCTGCACATCTTATGGTTGCCACCTTTTCAGATGCACAAAGTGGGACATTAGTGTTAGGCGTGTCATTTTGCAGGGCAAACATACCCACGCCAGTACAAAGGACAGCAATTCACTTTTTGCCAGGAGAGCAACCTATTCTTGTAGCATTTGAGTTGCTTATTCTGCTTATTATGATATTTTGGTTTTCAGATACGAAATAACTATTTTATGCTACCATTAAAGAAGATATATGAAATATTTTTGTCCTACCATATCAGGACATTTGCCATTTGTTCAGTTTGTTTGCAGGACACAAGTGGCCAAGAGGGACTGTCCCTCACACAGTGGGACAGGTGGTTACCTAGAACACCTGCATCACATTTTCAGTGGTTCCAATGTTTCAATGCGATAGTTTGTGTAATATACCATCTATGTCATATTTGTTGCACCATTTGCAGAATATCTCACATTATGTGCTCTCTGCAATTGCATGTACTTCACATCACCGTCAACGCGGATCACACGATCTGTTTGTGCACTAATCTCCCATATCTCTACACGCTGTTACGTAACCCTTCTCTCGTACCACTGGTATCTCCTTCCCTGTATCCACTGTAGTGTCTACTATGACTATTTACTCTACCTGTGTTCCCCTGATCTATGTCCAAATTTAAAACTACTTGGATTGGTCTTGACCCGCTATCACAACTGTTAACAGAAACACAATGTAGTCTGGTCCCTGATCTACAATAGAGACAAAGAGGCAAACCCTCCTTACCTGAGCCTCCTGTTTATGACTGCACGTTTTCTTCTTGGGATCCAGTTTTCCAGTTTTCCGCTTTTCAGCCACAGATCAGACAGTGGACAGCCTCTTTACACACAACAATTCAGTCGAGGTCTTTTCACTCAAGAAGAACTATTTAGGCAAATTCTCCTGCGCGCGCTTTTATGTCTAACCACCCATGCACTCTGACCTGTAGCTACCAAGGGAATTCGGATAACAAGGACCACAATGTCACATAAGTTGTTAAAACCAGACTGTAGACATCAGTAGGCTTTGCGAAGTGACAGTCAATCACACAGGAAGCTCGGGTTCACAACGCTTTAGTAGTGTACACAGGCAGGCAGTAAACTATACAGTCCAAGTATGAGAGGTTTGTCTGACTCTATACAGTAAGCAATTTCTTTATATAGTGTTTACAATCAGCTTTTGCCCACCTTACTGACGTGGTCAGTCACAGGGCATTTCCATCACTATGGTCCGCAATATTCTATACATACGAGGGTGCTGAGGTCATGATTTTTAAAATGTTTTCCCATGGGAATAACACAACCTTGCAAGGCACCTGGTCAATTACAGTGTCCTTCTGTAATTGTTGCTGTTTCAAGGACACTGACTGTTCCGTACAATAGTCAGTTCATTTCTTAATACGTTCCTTTGTCTCTCTGGTAAGGAGTTGTACTCTATCTTCGATAGTGCTCACAAGGCCATCCTCCTCCTCAGGAAGGGAGGATGTTATACATGTACATACATTTATTTTTCTGTAACCCAGCAGATAATTGATGCTGAGAGACATAACCCTGCTGAACTGGTTACTGCCAGGGTCAGAGTTCGATCACACTGCAGCTATGCTTCACCAATTACATGCATGATCATTTTTACTGCCATATTGTACAGTACAATTCAATACATTATATAGTATTTTGCTTCTAAGCTGGCACTTCATATGTGTTTCTATTTATATTTTTCTAACAACATCCATCCGGACGTATGCATGTTGTTCGGTCCTTTACCTTGACCGTGTGTGGTTGGCGTCCGAACGCTGCTCTCCACATGTGATGTCCCACCTTCCCCTTCTGTGCCTGTAAGCAAATTTGTTAGCACCCTAGACGTCCTGTTTGGTAGGCACATGTTCCGCTATATGTGTTTGACTTCTGCATAGCTAATCATCAGTGCGGTGGTTCAACAACCCGACTTGTCCACATGTGTACAGTTATGTGCACCGTGGCGCGTAAACCTATATGGTTTGGACAGGTACATACCACATGTGGGATGTACACATTCTGCAGACACATTCACATGCAGCCATTTCTATATCTGTACTGAGGTGGGTTGGTGACATGTGGGGTACATATTTGCACGCATGGCACTGGCTAAGACAATACTTCTTACCACATTTCAGGTATACCATTGTGTGTAGGTGTGTAGCTGCACAGGGATGCTAGCTGGTTTGGGTGCACAGGCGTACATGGGTGGGACTTACATGCTACATTGGGGCTATTTTTGTATTACATTTGCATGCATGGGTTCTGCTTCTGGATATTACACACACACTTAGACATACGCCGCTTGCGTCGTGTATCGACAAACACGATACAGTGTGGGACATGCTCTGCACATGTTTGCCTGTGTTTAGGGTTTCTTGGTTCCTTCCTTGTTGTTATGTCAGACACCCACCCGGCTGTGTACTCACTACTGCTTGTGACCATTATGGTTGACACCTTTTCCAATGCCCATAGTGGGACATGTTTTGTGGAAACATCGGATTTTGCAGGACAACACATACCCACAGCAAGTGGTGTTGACAGATCTTCAGTTGTTTGCCATTATATACGCTTATTCTGGTAGCGTTTGGGTTCCTTATTCGTTCTGATGCCATGTATGTGTTTCATATACAAAATATATGTTTTATGCTACTATTACAGGTGTATTGAGGAATATTTTTGCACAGAAATACGTAGGTCATTTGCCATGTTTCGATTTTTGCCGGGACACAACTGTCCATTGAGGGACTGTCCAGAGCAAAGTGGGGCAGCTGGTAACCCTGGTGACCATGCCCATGTCGCTACTGGGGTTGCCACCTTTTCCGATGGCCAGGTGGGACATTTTCGGGACTCACATCAGATTTTACAGGCGACACATACCCACAGTCACTATATAGCATAAAACTTCACTTGTTTGCCTAAATGAAAGCTTATTGTTGTAGCAGTTTGGTTGCTTATTCTGTTTCTTGTGACATTTAGGTATTTTACTTACGGAAATAACCATTTCAGACAACCATTACATTACATATGGGATATCATTTGTCACAATCTTAGCACATTTGCCGTTTTAATATTTTGTGGGGACACAACTGCCCATGGAGGACTGCCCTCGCAAAGTGGGACAGGTGGTAACCTTAGTCGCTTCTCCTATGTCGGTGCAGCGCTGACATGCTGCTTTACACCTTCTCTGGGTATGCCCAATGGCGGGTGCATTGAAGGACGAACACGGTGTTACGTGTATCCTTTGTTCCTTGGACGGGTACATAGGCTTCGTGGGTTGTTTGCTTCTCCATTTTGTTGGGACGGATACTATGTTGCATACTCTATGCGTTTCATTCTGCATGGGCCCTGGCTGCTGCCATTACTATTATGGGCGGACCGTGGCAGTCAGCACATTAGGTTGCTCATCGCGACTTAGCCCGCACGCCTCCAGACGCATCCCCTGCTTGGGCTCGCTCCGTACACGCGCGTGTCTGTGGTGGTTGCGGCGCACTCTCATTACTATGCATATGGCGCTACTATGCCGACTGTTCACTGCACCGTTTACAGGCCTTACACCGCCTCGCCGAGCTTCATGAATCCCGGGGTGTGTTTATACAAAAGCAAGTTTGTACATAGTATGCCATATTTGTATACATATATATTTATGTTTACTTATACCTTTTGGATTACATATAGATAAATATATGCACTCGCATACATTTCATGTTGTTTTAGCTGCATTTAAACATTATGTATCCAGCATTTTTTAAAACCTGCTTTACATAACCTTTAAAAATGTTAAAACATATGTGTTGAAATATTTACTGTAGAACTCTGCCTTCTCAACTTGGTCTGATCTGCCCACATGGCCAGCTGGTCAGGTCTGTACCCTGCAGGTCATACTTTTTGCTGGTACTGTGGCTCAAAGTTGGTGATTGCTGTCAGGGATAACAGGTGCTCACTCAGTTCTTGCCAGATGTCAATCTTTCTCCATGCAGTGCCAGGCACTGCTCTTTCAATTTTGTCCAGGTATGACTTCTTCAAGAGGTAGACTGTACTTTTTCTCATCTTATCAGACTAGGCTGGAGCTTGAGCTCATGCTTTTACATGTGCTGCCATTTTGAAGTGCCAATATGAAAGTGAAAAATGTAAGTACAGGGCTGTGGTTCAGAGGGTCTAAACCACACTCTCTGTGGTGTCACATCACCACAATCAAATCCAGCTATTATGTAGGGTTATTAGGCATGCAATTGCTGGCTACTAGCAAGTTTACTTTTTACAAAACTGCTTTTGTCATAATAAATTTGCTATTGCAAATGAAACTCAGCTTTTCTATTAAATCATTACTTAGACATTTCTTTATATGTGGTTTTGCTTCTGCACAGTAATGTTAAACCTTTTATTTCCACATTTGCCTTTTAAAGCCATGCATTACTCATTTGTGAAAGCATACTTTTCTAAGTAGTGCATCTAGTTATTACTGTTTTTTATTTCTTTACATTTCACTTTATTAATACTCTTCCCACTGTCTTAATTTCCAAGTCTTTTGGTTTCTATTACATGACGGAATGGACCCCACATTCCCAAGTTAAGTATGACTAAAATTCATGAAATTAGTATTGTTTAGCCAGAAGTGCTCTTTGCAGTACCTACAATGTGCCCAGTAATGACTCCTTCTGGAATTCATATGGAGTTACATATTTGTGGGTCTGGCACCATCGGTACCCTAAGTGTTATTACATGATTTACAGCTTGTAAATCCTGTACCATCCGCCATTCCCCCTTTGCTTTTCTATCAGAAGATACAGGGGTATTGCATGGTGAATACTGATTACTTTGTAGATGGGGAATTCCCTCTGTGACTTTCCAGATATCTTCTGGTGTCCACGGTCTATACACTAAGGGAGTTGGGTCCTGGCCTTCCTGTCCTGCATATGGGTTCGGTACTTCAATTAATTGACAAATATCCTCACTCTGTTCTAGTGACTCTTCTTCCTTGACTGTCCCTAGGTATTTTACGGGTTCGGGATGTGGTTTCAATAGCTTCTCTTACATTTGGTCGTTGTGATACCTCTGTTGCCACAGGATAACGTGGGGGGACTAGCCTGCCCTCCCACTTCATATCCTGGATGTGGTATCGGAGGTGGTGGAGGGGGGGGGTGCTGTCGCTACTACTGTATTATTATCTTCTTTGTGTACGTATGATGCTTTCGCATTTTTAGTGTTCTGTTCCCTTCGGTTTACTACCTCAATCCACCTTTGTGCTTGACGGATCCCCAATTGTCGCTGTTTTTTCGCCTGCACATCTTATGGTTGCCACCTTTTCAGATGCACAAAGTGGGACATTAGTGTTAGGGACGTGTCATTTTGCAGGGCAAAACATACCCACGGCCAGTACAAAGGACAGCAATTCACTTTTTGCCAGGAGAGCAACCTATTCTTGTAGCATTTGAGTTGCTTATTCTGCTTATTATGATATTTTGGTTTTTCAGATATGAAATAACTATTTTATGCTACCATTAAAGAAGATATATGAAATATTTTTGTCCTACCATATCAGGACATTTGCCATTTGTTCAGTTTGTTTGCAGGACACAAGTGGCCAAAGGACTGTCCCTCACACAGTGGGACAGGTGGTTACCCTAGAACACCTGCATCACATTTTCAGTGGTTCCAATGTTTCAGTAACGATAGTTTGTGTAATATACCATCTATGTCATATTTATTGCACCATTTTGCAGAATATCTCACATTATGTGCTCTCTGCAATTGCATGTACTTCACATCACCCGTCAACGCGGATCACACGATCTGTTTGTGCACTAATCTCCCATATCCTCTACACGACTGTTACGTAACCCTTCTCTCGTACCACGTGGTATCTCCTTCCCTGTATCCACTGTAGTGTCTACTATGACTATTTACTCTACTCTGTGTTCCCCTGATCTATGTCCAAATTTAAAACTACTTGGATTGGTCTTCGACCTGCTATCACAACTGTTAACAGAAACACAATGTAGTCTGGTCCCTGATCTACAATAGAGACAAAGAGGCAAACCCTCCTTACCTGAGCCTCCTGTTTATGACTGCACGTTTTCTTCTTGGGATCCAGTTTTCCGCTTTTCAGCCACAGATCAGACAGTGGACAGCCTCTTTACACACAACAATTCAGTCGGAGGTCTTTTCACTCAAGAAGAACTATTTAGGCAAATTCTCCTGCGCATGTCTAACCACCCATGCACTCTGACCTGTAGCTTACCAAGGGAATTCGGATAACAAGGACCACAATGTCACATAAGTTGTTAAAACCAGACTGTAGACATCAGTAGGCTTTCGAGTGACAGTCAATAACACAGGAAGCTTCGGGTTCACAACGTTTTAGTAGTGTACACAGGCAGGCAGTAAACTATACAGTCCAAGTATGAGAGGTTTGTCTGACTCTATACAGTAAGCAATTTCTTTATATAGTGTTTACAATCAGCTTTTGCCCACCTTACTGTCGTGGTCAGTCACAGGGCATTTCCATCACTATGGTCCGCAATATTCTATACATACGAGGGTGCTGAGGTCATGCTTTTAAAATGTTTTCCCATGGGAATAACACAACCTTGCAAGGCACCTGGTCAATTACAGTGTCCTTCTGTAATTGTTGCTGTTTCAAGGACACTGGACTGTTCGGTACAATAGTCAGTTCATTTCTTAATACGTTCCTTTGTCTCTCTGGTAAGGAGTTGTACTCTATCTTCGATAGTGCTCACAAGGCCATCCTCCTCAGGGGAAGGGAGGATGTTATACATGTACATACATTTATTTTTCTGTAACCCAGCAGATAATTGATGCTGAGAGACATAACCCTGCTGAACTGGTTACTGCCAGGGTCAGAGTTCGATCACACTGCAGCTATGCTTCACCAATTACATGCATGATCATTTTTACTGCCATATTGTACAGTACAATTCAATACATTATATAGTATTTTGCTTCTAAACTGGCACTTCATATGTGTTTCTATATATATTTTTCTAACAACATCCATCCGGACGTATGCATGTTATTCCGTCCTTTACCTTGACCGTGTGTAGTTGGCCGTCCGGAAACGCTGCTCTCCACATGTGATGTCCCACCTTCCCCTTCTGTGCCTGTGGCACCCTGTTAGACGTCCTGTTTGGTAGGCACATGTTCCGCTATATGTGTTTGACTTCTCTGCATAGCTAATCATCGGTGCGGTGGTTCAACAACCCGACTTGTCCACATGTGTACAGTTATGTGCACCGTGGCGTGTGCAAACCTATATGGTTTGGACGGGTACATACCACATGTGGGATGTACACATTCTGCAGACACATTCACATGCAGCCATTTCTATATCTGTACCTGAGGTGGGTTGGTGACATGTGGGGTACATATTTGCACGCATGGCACTGGCTAAGACAATACTTCTTACCACATTTCAGGTATACCCATTGTGTGTAGGTGTGTAGCTGCACAGGGATGCTAGCTGGTTTGGGTGCACAGGCGTACATGGGTGGGACTTACATGCTACATTGGGGCTATTTTGTATTACATTTGCATGCATGGGTTCTGCTTCTGGATATTACACTTAGACATACGCCGTCCTGTGTATGCGACAAACACGTGGCTGGGTGTGGGACATGTTGCTCTGCACATGTTTGCCTGTGTTTAGGGTTTCTTGGTTCCTTCCTGTTGTTATGTCGACACAGCTACCCGGCTGTGTACTCTCACTACTGCTTGTGACCATTATGGTTGACACCTTTTCCAATGCCCATAGTGGGACATGTTTTGTGGAAACATCGGATTTTGCAGGACAACACATACCCACAGCAAGTGGTGTTGACAGATCTTCAGTTGTTTGCCATTATATACGCTTATTCTGGTAGCGTTTGGGTTCCTTATTCGGTTTCTGATGCCATGTATGTGTTTCATATACAAAATATATGTTTTATGCTACTATTACAGGTGTATTGAGTGAATATTTTTGCACAGAAATCGCAGGTCATTTGCCATGTTTCGATTTTTGCCGGGACACAACTGTCCATTGAGGGACTGTCCAGAGCAAAGTGGGGCAGCTGGTAACCCTGGTGACCATGCCCATGTCGCTACTGGGGTTGCCACCTTTTCCGATGGCCAAGGTGGGACATTTTCGGGACTCACATCAGATTTTACAGGCCGACACATACCCACAGTCACTATATAGCATAAAACTTCACTTGTTTGCCTAAATGAAAGCTTATTGTTGTAGCAGTTTGGTTGCTTATTCTGTTTCTTGTGACATTTAGGTATTTTACTTACGGAAATAACCATTTCAGACAACCATTACATTACATATGGGATATCATTTTGTCCTACAATCTTAGCACATTTGCCGTTTTTAATATTTTTTATTGGGACACAACTGCCCATGGAGGGACTGCCCCTCGCAAAGTGGGACAGGTGGTAACCTTAGTCGCTACTCCTATGTCGGTGCGGCGCGCTGACATGCTGCGGTACACCTTCTCTGGGTATGCCCAATGACGGTGCATTGAAGGACGAACACGGTGTTACGTGTATCCTTTGTTCCTTGGACGGGTACACTTGGGCTTCGTGGGTTGTATTTGCTTCTCCATTTTGTTGGGACGGATACTATGTTGCATACTCTATGTGCGTTTCATTCTGCATGGGCCCTGGCTGCTGCCATTACTATTATGGGCGGACCGTGGCAGTCAGCACATTAGGTTGCTCATCGCCTGCCGGCTTAGCCACGCCTCCAGACGCATCCTACTTGGGCTCGCTCACGTACACTACGCACGTGTCTGTGGTTGCGGCGCACTCTCATTACTATGCATATGGCGCTACTATGCCGACTGTTCACTGCACCGCCGGCGCAGGCCTTACACCGGCCCTGCGCCGAGCTTCATGAATCCCGGGGTGTGTTTATACACAAAAGCAAGTTTGTACATAAGTATGCCATATTTGTATACATATATATTTATGTTTACTTATACCTTTTGGATTACATATAGATAAATATATGCACTCACGCATACATTTCATGTTGTATTTAGCTGCATTTAAACATTATGTATCCAGCATTTTTTAAAACCTGCTTTACATAACCTTTAAAAATGTTATGTTGAAATATTTACTGTAGAACTCTGCCTTCTCAACTTGGTCTGATCTGCCCACATGGCCAGCTGGTCAGGTCTGTACCCTGCAGGTCATCGTACTTTTGCTGGTACTGTGGCTCAAAGTTGGTGATTGCTGTCAGGGATAACAGGTGCTCACTCAGTTCTTGCCAGATGTCAATCTTTCTCCATGCAGTGCCAGGCACTGCTCTTTCAATTTTGTCCAGGTATGACTTCTTCAAGAGGTAGACTGTACTTTTTCTCATCTTATCAGACTAGGCTGGAGCTTGAGCTCATGCTTTTACATGTGCTGCCATTTTGAAGTGCCAATATGAAAGTGAAAAATGTAAGTACAGGGCTGTGGTTCAGAGGGTCTAAACCACACTCTCTGTGGTGTCACATCACCACAATCAAATCCAGCTATTATGTAGGGTTATTAGGCATGCAATTGCTATTACTAGCAAGTTTACTTTTACAAAACTGCTTTGTCATAATAAATTTGCTATTGCAAATGAAACTCAGCTATTAAATCATTACTTAGACATTTCTTTATATGTGGTTTTGCTTCTGCACAGTAATGTTTAAACCTTTATTTCCACATTTGCCTTTTAAAGCCATGCATTACTCATTTGTGAAAGCATACTTTTCTAAGTAGTGCATCAGTTATTACTGTTTTTTTTATTTCTTACATTTCACTTTATTAATACTCTTCCACTGTCTTAATTTCTCCAAGTCTTTTTGGTTTCTAATAGCATGACGGGAATGGACCCCATTCCCAAGTTAAGTATGATTAAAATTCATGAAATTAGTATTGTTTAGCCAGAAGTGCTCTTTGCAGTACCTACAATGTGCCCAGTAATGACTCCTTCTGGAATTCATATGGAGTTACATATATCAGTAACATATCTAAGTACAACTGTAAATTCAATGTAAAACACTTGCAGTCCAAAAAATGGCAGGTAGTTCCAGTGTAAAAAACACTTCTTTATTCAACCACAGATGTCTGTGGTTGAATAAAGAAAAGTTTTCTACACTGGAACTACTTACCATTTTTTGGACTACAAGTGTTTTACATTTAATTGCAGTTTTCCTGGTGGACTAAAGCCTCTAGTAAGGAAGGTGTGTTTTTTTACTTGACAACTGTAAATTTGTTTCTTATAAGACCCATTGCTCCTACTAGTATTGGAACTATCTGAGTATCTTTCTTCCACACCACCCTCATTTCTGCCTGCAAATCCTGGTATTTTATAACTTTGTGTGTTTCTGTACTTAAGACATTGTAGTCACTAGGTGTAGCAATTTCTATGATCAATGCTACTTTTGTTTTATTTTCATGGGCTACTATATCTGGTTTTCTTGCATCTATTTTTTGAACTGTTGGTAATGGGTGATCCCATGTAATATAAACTTTATCATTTTCTATGATGCTTTGTGGCTCATGTTTCCAGTGTTTTTCAGTTACTTCATTATTATCATGTTTTCCCAATCCCCAGTGCAACAGTCTTGCTACATTATATCACAACTAGCAACAAGATGTGTGACTTTTTCCAATTCTGTTTTACAAAATCTACATTTGTATGCTTCTCCCACATGTTCAATGGACTTTGCAAACCATTGTGTACATAGGTCACTGTCTTCATCTGCCAATATTAACCTTTCATCATTTGGTTTAAATTCACCTCTCCTTAACAATTCCTGTGTTCTATCCTGATCAACATGAGGTTGTTCCAAGAATTTTCTATACTTGCAAGTATATTCATGCATTTTCCACATTTCTTGCCTTCTCAATTCATCCTTCACCTTATAGTCTTTCTTTTGTTTTTTTTTTTTTTTTGGAACATTTAGTTGCTGCTTGATTTTTATCTACTTCTGGTTTGGTTTCAATAGCATTGAAGTCATCTTAGACTTATTCTCCTCGTTTCAAAACTTTCACTATGTTTGGGTCTTGTGAGGTCAGCAGATATGGATGCAGTCCCACAATTGCAGATCTATACATGTAATCAATATCAAGGAGGCTCATACATCCTTCAGAATGGAGAATATATAATCTTGGTATGCACTGATTTGTGAAGTCATTTGATCAGCATGAAGCATCCTTCTTGTTTTCCTGTACAACCTATCCAACACCTTTTGGGTCCAGTCAGTCACTCCAAAATTGTATGTTAGGACAGGAAGTGCAAATTGGTTTGTAACTTTGACTTTGTTCCCAGATCTCAACACTGTTTTCAGTATTAATTTAAGTATTCTAAAATATTCCTTACTAAGTTTTATTCTCATTTGTTCATGTTTTATTGTTGATCCTTCATCAATTCCCAAACATTTATGCAATCTCTCTTGCTCAAGTTCCTTTATATCGCATTCCTGTCCCAAACTAATGTTTTCTTGGTACTGCAGCTTTCCTGCTTTAAAGGTTGCTTTTTCACATTTATCAAGACCAAATGACATTCTTATATCATCTGAAAACATTGTGTCCACTTGCAGTTGTGCTTTCAGTTCTTCGTTTGATGAACTATACAGTTTTAAATCATCTACAAAAAGATGAGAAGTCTTTGCACTTTGTTGTTTTCTTGGAGCCAAATTGTAGCCATGGCCTAATCTGTTAAACAGCTTAATGACAGAGAGTCACCTTGGGATATCTCCCTTTGAATTTTTATCCCTAGAATAATAATTTGTCCTTTATCATGGCTTACCTGCAAAATGGTTTGCCACTCTTTCATGGTCATTGCAATGTAACCGGACAGTGTAGGGTATAATTTATACATTTTTAAGCACTCTTTTACCAATGAATGTGGGATACTATCAAGTGATTTTTTGTAGTCTACCCATGCCATACTTAGATTCTTCCCATTTTTGCAATTCTCCATTATTACTTTATTTAACAACAAATGATCCTTTGTTCCATATGACTTTCTTTTATTACCCTTTTGTTGTATTGCAATGATTGAGTTTTCTTCTAAATAAACTCTATTGGCATTAGTTTCAGTATATAGTTTATATGTTGTCAGAAGGCAAGTTATTGATCTATAGTTTTTAGGATAGCTTGCAAGTTCACTCTTATGTAGGAGTATTGTTTTTCCTGTTGTTAGCCAGGCTGGTGTCTGTTCAAGGTGTACATATAATTAGTTCTTGCTCATGGCTAAATCTTCATGTAAAGATGTCAATACTTTTAGCTAGAAGTTAGGTACTACATCTGGACCCTGGATTTTCAAATTATTAGCTTTTTTAACTTTGTTTCAGCCTCTCTATGAATTATTTCATCCCATTTCATATTCTGTACATTTGAATTTCTTATTCTTTCACTTCTTCTATCCATTTAGTATCTTTCTATGTTCCACGGGATCTTCTTAGATATTTCACCAAAATCTATCTATTTCTTATTTTTTGGTGGTGTTTTAATTCTTTTTGCCTTGTTTCCCAATTCTCTGTAGAACATTTTTTGGATCATCAATCACTTGCTTATTTTGTACTTTTCCTTTATATTTATCTGTATATCTCCTAGGTTTTTTTGCCTGTGCTGATATGTTTAGTTTATTATTTGCAATAGTGTTTGATAGATTCTGGTCTGTTCTAATACTGCACATTGCTTTTATCATGTCTAAGTATTTTTGTTGATCTGTTCCCTCTTCTATATTCTTCTAACAGTGACACTTTTTGTCTTAGTTACTTTATAGTTTTCTCTTTGATACTTACATGATGGCATTCAATTTCTCCCTTTCCCTTACTACCCTATGTTTTTGTTGTAAGACTTTATCTGTTAATAATTTAGCTGCATAGTAATATATCCTATTTACTTCTGTTATATAGCGTGAATCTCTATGGACAGTCCTAATTACCATGTTCATTTGTTTTATCAAACTTCTAACTTTTAGGTTTTATTGACTGAAGTCTATTTCTTTCATTGATCTTAATATGTCTGTCCATATCTATTAAATCAAGTAAATCTTCTCTTAGATTATTTTCTTCTAAACTGAGGGCACATTCTTTGTTATACATTTCCTGTGACCATTCTATAGAAAGTTCCAGAGCAACTTCCTGTGCCATGTCCTCTTCAGTTTCACCCTGTGTCATCCATTCCTCTTTCCTATGGGAACTCACTTGCCTATCACAATATTGACTGTATCAGTGTTGCCACAATTTCCCATTCCTTTCCTTGCTGTGCAACTCCAATTGAACATTTGTACTGGTTTCCTATGGAAGGCTCAAAAGTATCTTCATATGGCAACTGATTACACCCAGCTCCACTGGTTTTCTTTAATTTCAGGATCCATTGCTCTATCCTGCTGTGATGTTATCAGAGTAAGATTTTCTACACCAAATCCTTCACTTGGCAGGTAATCCATATCCTCAGTTTCTACTTCTTTAACTTCTCCACTACTAATTCTCTTTTCTACTTTTCCTATTTGTTTTCTTATTTTTTGTATTGTGAAATTTTCCATATCTGAATGCCTTTGCCTATATTTCTCTTTGAATATTTTGGGGCTGCCTTTTTTGTGTTGATTAATTTGGCTTTCTCCTTTGTACCATGTCAGATCTCTCTTTCTTTCCCATGTGCATATTTCTTTTTTATACCTTTCAAAAGTCTCTATATTTTATTTATATTTTTACACTTCTTCAGTTGCTTCTTTTTCCAAACAAAACAAGGTTTCTTGGTCTATATAATGTTTTTCATAAATCTGTTGTATTAATTAACACCATTTTTTATTTGAAGCTTCTGACAGTTTTTCTTGTGGAAGTATTATTCTTTCCTCTAATTTCTGCCTCAGTCTTTTTGTATATCTTATTTCTGGAAATTCTGGGGTTCTTGCATAATAGTAACAATACATAATTTATTTCTTATCCTCAATAGTCCACTCTAGCATATTTATGGCTCTTTTTGGACCAAAGAGTTTTTGTGATTTTTGTGGACTACTACTTCCTTCTACAACAGGGGGACAGCCTCCCCTGGGCCTGGTCTAACCCCATTGTAGGAATGCTTCCATGTCTTGAGGATTCTACACTGTCATTGTTTCCAGTCCTGTCATCAGTGTGTCTACCAGGATTGGCACTTTTTTATCCTGGATCTAGTGCACCTAGCTATCTTTTTTTATATTTGGCTGCACAGTGATGCACCAGTTTGCATTGTCATTTCATAGCAAGATGTTCTCCCGTTCAATTCTTGGTTGGGGTGCCTTTCATGTATTATATAGGTGAAACAAAAAGGGAATTTCTTTTATGGTGTATGGAACACCTGAGAGAGATAAAAAATTGTAGGGAGGAAAAAATGATTGCAACACGTTTTAAAATGTTTCATGGAAGTAATGTTGATTTTTTGGAATGCACAATTTTAGAACAAATTGATAGTACAGATATTAATGAAGAAATGTTAAAGCAGATATAAATATATAAGGAGAGTGTTTATATTTTAAAATATGGTACGTTATTTCCAAAAGGTTTAAATAATGATTTAAATTGGAAGTGTTTGCTTTAAAACATTTTTTCTTTTTTTTCTGATATAATTGATTAATTGATAGTAATTAAGAATGTGTTATTTAAGAACAATCATTTTGTATGTATTCTATTCCATGAAGGTGTTTTACTGAGGTGCTAGAATAAACTATTGGTTTTAGTACCGTTGTTTTTATTTGGAGTCCAATACATCAGTATCCTATTGTATTTATAGTAAGTGGAGAGGGGAGAGGTGTTGTTGAAAAATGCCTTCTATGTGGAGTCTTCATGTCCTCCCTGCATTTGAATGGGTTTCCTCCGGCTGCTGCATTTTCCTCCCACATTCCAAAGATATGCATCTGGAGCAATTCTCCCTGAGCCTCCTCTGAAAATAGGCTCTGTCCCAGTTGGACTTTCCCTGCAAACAAATGTTAAATAAATAGATAAAATAAATATTTTTAACCTACTTTTGCGAAAAACAGGGTCCACTTTGTAAAAGTACTCACCAAGACTTAAGGATGAATTCAGTTCCAACAATACTACTCTCCTTTGCTTGCTGACTTATCTTCTCTCCATTCAGCCCCTCATCACTTGGTTCAGCCCAATCATCTCTCTATTCAGACCCTCATCTCTCCATTTGGGCTCTCATCTCTTGATTTGGAGTTAGAGTGATCTTGTTGTAATGGAAACTATGGAGTGGTTTGAGGCAATAACATGTGTTACAATGGATTTCTATCATATGATAAAAACCTCATTTGACTGAATCACTTTTGACTGAGACCAAAAGACTGAAATTTTAAAAGAATGAAAAGTCACTTGACTGAAACCCATAATAAAATTTCAACATACTAAATTTTAAACTGGACCACATAAAAGCAGACTAGGTGGAGGGCTACGCCTTTTACACCCCTCAATGTGGGAGGCTGCGCCCCACCCCCCAACTATATATACTAACTCCAGGATCGCACTACAGTGGTGAAAATAGCATATCCCTTTCACTTACCTTACAGTAGTCTACATGCTGCCACTACTATGCCCTTTTCCCCACTGTAGTGGGATCCTGGAGTTAGTATATATAGTTAGGGGGTGAGCAGTGGGTGCAGCCTCCCACATGGGGGGGCATAGCCCCCCACCTAGTCTGCTTTTATATGGTCCGGTTTAAAATTTAGTATGTTGACATTTTATTATAGGTTTCAGTGACTTTTCAGTCTTTTGAAATTTCAGTCTTTTGGTCTCAGTCAAATGTGATTCAGTCAAATGAGGTTTCTATCCTATGATAGGGATTGGTTACAATATATAAGATCAGCATGAACGATTATGCAACCTAACTGATATTGACTTCATTTTTCATTTATGCCTAGGTAAATTTGAGATGTAATAAGCATATTCATGCATTCCTGAGGCTAGCTTAGCTCAGTGCTGCTCAGTGCAGCTCATCAGTAGCAGCCCAAGATCTATATACGTGACTCATGTATTACTATGGTTCAATAAGCAGAACTGAGCCTAATTTGCATACCATGATGTAAAAAAGCCTAATTTTACAATGTAGCAAGAAATTGTTACAGTTGTTATGGTTTATGCTCTGCATGAAGTGCTGCAGTATTTAAGTTTTAGTTTAAAATTGCTTTATTTATTTATTTATACTTTTAAACAGTAGCAATTACTTGCTACAATGTAGCAATCAGTTGCTACAGTTTATATTCTGCACAGAGAGTGCTGCAGTGCTCAGGTTTGTTTTAGTTAAAAAAAGTAAGAAATGTTTTAAACTGTAGCAAACTGCTTGCTATAACTAATGCAATGGAATAAGCAGTTAATATAATTTAGACCACACAAGGAGTGTTACAGGACTCAGGTTTGATTGGAAATGCAATACAGGTTTTTAAAAGCTGTTATGCATTAAACAGTGATCAGGATCAGCAGAATGTGCCCCCTAACACTTTGCACCCAGGGTAGTTTTCTCCTTCTCCCCGCCCTATCTATGCTTCTGGACATGAGTATCATTTATAAATGGGAGTTCATAACAATCATACTGGAAATGTATGAGGAAAGACCACTGAAGGCAATGTGAGAGAGAAATATTTGCAATACTTTTTTTTACTTTTTTAGACTATGTTATACAAGATGTATAACATAATTTCACATGAGTGAAGTCCAATGTACTGCATTTCCATTAAGGAATTACGCTGTCAGGATGCATGCTGCTGTACTGCGGCAGAGGATTTCTCACTTATGAATGAGAAATCATGGCAAAGTAAATATAGGGAAGTGGTAGAGGAAGGATTTCTACTTTGTAGGATAGCAATGTAATGATAACTGTGTGCAATGTGCAAAACTATTATGCATTTGTGAATTATGCTACACAGGTTAATACAAGTCACTTTTAACTGGATGAAGTTAAGCTTGCAGTATGTGTATAAATATGGGTGTTGTGTCATCATAAATGTGTTTGTACTCAGATCCTGGATTTATTTGTGATGAAAGCAAGCATTCTTTCATTATTGTGTTGCGTGTCTGAGGACTGGATCAGGTTTCAGTATATTACTTTGCATGTTGCATTATGTAAATGAATAATGCAAAAGCAGGGATCCAGACAGAGAAAGATAAGTTTAGCCACCTGGAGAATTGCATCCTCATGGCAGCCCTTAAGATATATGACAAATGCCTTTTTGGAAAAGGCCCAAACAAGCTGGGAGGGCAAAGGCATGGGACCAAGTGGTTATGGGTATAAATGCTATTGGTGGGAGAAAAAGTACATTAGCAAAGTGCAAGAAGAGGGCCACTGATATGGTAGGATGTGCCAGAGACATAGCACTACTGCGAGGAACCTCAAACACTTATTCCGTTAACACCTGATAAAGATTACCACTTGTCCATTCCAGTGGGTGATTGTGAAACAGAAGAGGATGGTACAGGCATAATCAAAGGTTGGGAGGAGATTGGCTATAATCCACGTCTGCAGCATCAAGAAAATTCTACTCAGGAAGTTTGGTTTTGACCTCCATAACATATTTACATAGGGAAATGACTGCTTAGGTGAAATGATTATGTGTAACACATGATTTTTACTATTTACAGGTAAACCAAATATGTTTGCACATAATGACATTGAACAAAGTGTGCATGGTAACTGCCAAACAGAACTTATTACACAACATATATTAGTGTACTCCACTATCTTATTAGTAATGTAATCAATTAATTCTTCACAGGATCAGCAGCAGAAATTAGCAGATCCACTATACCATTATTTTAGAATGCATCATCAGCAGCAGAATGGAGCAGGGTACTGTCTGGACACATAGGGTTTACCACATCGCACAGGTACTTCTTAAGAAGTTAGTGAAAATAGTAGGGTGGTCAAGGACAACAGAATTCATGTAGGCCATGTCAACATTCATCTATATATAGCAGAATCTCATTCAAGGTCTTGGTCTCACAGCACTGTGAGACCAGTGTCTATAGGATCATTTGCATCCAGTAATGGCCTCATCATTGCATCAAGCCACCATCCAGCTCACATGAAAGCCCCTCCTCAAGATCACATGCACCTTCACTGATCCTATCTTTGGGCCGTAATGGTAAAATAGGTACAATCTATCACACTAAGCACCTCAGGAAAGTGTGCCAAGAATCCTGAGGTGACACCAGGAAATAGATGTATTGATCTTCATGTGCCAAGAGTATATTGAGGAAATGGTGAGGTATCCTTTAGGTAGAAGCCTAAGGAATGACTAATGTGTCCCCAGTCTGGAAGGTCCCCATGGCAGATATGCCAAGGGCTATATATACCTTACTATACACAGGGATAGGCAGGCCACACATTTCCCCAATTGTGGGCCATACATGCTTGCAATATTGCTGTCTAATCTAAACCTATCAGGGATTTTCTGATTATGGAAATTATAATGTGTAGTTCTCTGTCTATGTCTCTGCCTTACTGGCTGATGAACACAGCTGGACACAAGTGGTTTTGGCTCAACCAAGACAAGCAATGCTAGCAGCAAGAAAGAGCATCTTCTTTAATTGCCAAGTAAAATAAAAGACACAATTCCACCTTTTATAACCCAGCTGTGGATGGAGCAGAAATGCATCAAACTATGACCATAAATTGCAAGCAGGTGGAAGAGGGCTTATTAGCATATGACGTTTTACATCATTAATCATTACCATCTCATTATTCCTTCATTTAAATACATTTATTTGCATGTTACAATAAATGGCCTCTGTGATCACAACAGAGCTGCACATATAAGTGAACAGCGCCAGTTGCCTTAATGTGTTCGCTAACTATGAATACCAACCTAAGACTTAAAATCTGAGACAGACTTTAACTATCATTGTTATATACCTAGAAATGTGCCAGAATAACAAGTAATACATTAACATACATTTTTTGAAAGATATGAAGTCTGAGATTCAAAAGTCTGCCATTATTTAGTGCTGAAATCCTCATCTGTTTGCTAGAAATCCACAAATTGTAGGAGGAATAAACCAAAAATATGTGACAATATCAGGAAAATTCTGTGAAATCACATACATAGCTTATCTACCGATCATGCTACTCAATTTCTTTGCTCAATAATACTCAAGAAAGCTAAAATGGTGGCGGTGGGGGTAGGCCAGTCCAAAACATCAGAGGCATTTGTTAAATACTATTTTAATTTACTTGAAAAAATATTGAAACAACAGGTTTTGCATCATCAGCATACATTTTCTGAACATTAAGATTTATAAAATGCTAATGTCTAGCATTATTAGCTGATTGTAATCCATAGCAATTTATCAGGAAAAAATGGATAGTACAAAAATGAGGCAAAAATTGAGACAGTTAAGACTTGAAAGGTAATATCTTGTTACATGACCCCCCCAACTAAAAACACTTACCACATGCCAGTTACTCAACTGATACACACATTCCCCACCAACAGCCTCCCTCTAGATTAAAACTGGAGAAAGAGCTGCAAGTTCTTTCATGAGAAAAAAAATAAATAAATATGTGCTGAGAGACCCATATTTATTCTTTAAATTTTGTAGACTTCTCAGCATTGTTTCCTTCCTTACAATTAGTTGAGTTCGATGTGATGTTGAGGCTCAGACAGTCAGCCAGAGGGGGAACCTAGTGCAAACAGGGCACCAGTGTTTACTGAATGTCAGTGCCATTCATCTGCATATAAATGCAGTGGCATAAATAAACACAGCTGACATTTGAGAGAATCACTGAATGTCCCCAAAAAAGGACCATGCACGTGGTTAAATGGAGAACTAGATAAAGTGCTCCAGTTCTGGATAATCTAGAAAAACATGGATAGGTGACAACTGTAGTGTGGGTGTGCATAACAGTGTGTGAGTCTGACCATTCAACTGTACATATTCTGTACTTATTTACAGGTTTGATTTACCCTTTTATGTGATGTACCTTTTTTTGAAGGTTTGTTCCAATTTTCAGGCTTGATTTATCCCATCACATGATTTCCTGTAGCCTCTCATCACACACAATTTCTAAACTAATTAGTACACAGGAAACCAGACTAGATGACTAACATATTAGTAGCACCAATGTTTTAAAGAAAGAGAGCCCACATGTTACATTTCCTTTTTTAGTAGAAAAATAAATTCCTTTGTGAAACAGATTACAGATTTTATACTCTGCCCTTGATTTTATGTTTATGCCTTTGCATCATTTTTGTCAATCTCTGTTTTTTAAACTTCTTTCTGAGTAGTATTCCACAGTCCTGCTGTAAGTGGGAAGAGTTATGTGCTATCAGTTATTCACATTTTATGCTAATTAGGTGTCTAAATCTTTGACTGGATGTACCTACTTTTCAAAAACCTTTGTACCTATTTTCAGTGTCAACAGGTTGAGAGGTATGGTGAGAGTATGTGTGCATCCTCAATCAAGCAGCATCCTATCTAGAGCTTGCTTCTCTGCTTAATGCCCATTGAGTGGCACTGTAAGATCCAATGACCCCTAAGTCTGAATTATACGAGAATGAAATATTGTTTGTGTACTTTATTAGGACTGAGTTCTATAATGCATTTTAACTCTAAATGTATGCATTTTAATGATGAAATTACTAACTCCAGTGCAATAAAGCAGCAATAAAGTTTTGACTAGCCTCGAACCTTTCATTGAATGATCCTGATTTATACTTTCAGAAAGTGTTTATAACAAGAAGAAGAAAAAAAATGATTTCACTGGGAGTGTAGACACAATTTCATTGAGGATTCAACTGTTCAGAGTGTAGCAGCTCAGAAGATTATGTCACAATAAGCCTCCCTTAAACAACAGGAAAGCTGTTGCGCCACTCCTTTAGCTCAAAAAAATTCCTTGCGCCTATCCAGAATGAAAAAAAAAGCATATGCTGCTCTGTACATTTGCAGACTACTCCAGCACATAAGCAACTCAAATAAGCAAGATTTACCATATTGCATATTTTACTGTTAATTTATTGCCAGATTGTGTTTTGTCTTGCACTTTTATGATTCCATGCACAAAACAGAACCAAATTCTTATGATTTTTGGTACATAACAGTTCTCAAGGCTGAATCTTCCTGAAACCAATCTGAGCTTCCTTAGGAGGGCTGATCTCATCTTTAGAGGTACAACTGGTCTGGAGGATATAAACATTATCATAAAAAAATAGCAGAATATTTTTAATGTCTGCATCTCAGAATTTGTAGTACATTTCCCTTGCTCTTACCATACCTAATTAACCAGTCTTGTACCTTAGTTGGTCCCCATATCGATACAGTTCAATGGGTCAGTAAATCTTATCAGAAGCAGAGTAACTTCCTTTTTCTGCAGACTGTGCATGGTGTAGGGCATTGCTGAAAGTAACTTAAGGTGGTTTCAATAAAGGTGACTGAACAAAAGTGCTGACAAACTGCTTTTCTGCAACAGTGGTTTAAGAGAAAGTTCACCCAAACAATACACATGCATCCACATGTGCACAGACAAACACATACACACACAGATAAATAGGGTAAGCATCCATGCAATAAGTTGTCTCATTTTTTAAAAAACTGCCACTTTGGTAGTAAAAGTTACATCTATACCCTATAGCTGCACTACTATTCACAAGATGATGTTTGATAGTCATTTTTATGGAAGCAATTTTTGCTAGATTCAGCTTCAGTGTCACTAATAACTAAGATCTGTGTGTACAGAGTAAAGTACATACAAAGGCACTATGTAAATAGCAATGTGTACATCTTGCAAAGGGTTTTATGTTGGGATGACTACAAGGAATTTCAGTAAACAGATATTAGAAGATAGTTATGATATAAATATGAATAATGTTAATAATGTTCTTTACAAGCATAGGGCAGATTGTACCAAATGTAAAAAAAAAATAGTTTTGGATCAAGTAAGTGAAGAACTTAGAGAGGGTGACTGTTAGAAACAAAGTGGAGAAATTAGAAACAATATGGCACCTTAGATTACAAGTGGATAAAGCTCCAGGACGTAATGAAGTTATACATATAAAATATTTTTGTAAAAGAGAAGACTAAAGATTTGAATACATGTTTAAGTAGTATGTATATTTAAGTAAAGAGTTTAGAAAGTCATGTGATTTATCAGGTGATCTCTACAAATGTATAAAATGGCAATTTTATTTAATGATGGCATTCTGAAGAAGTCCTGGTATATATAAAGATGAAAGCACTTAGTAAATTTATTCCGGTTTGACCTTAGCTGTGCTATTGTACCACTGTACCATAGCTGTTACCATTGTTTATCAGTGAGTAAAATAAATAAATATGGAATATGATAGGTTTACAGCTATGCATTACATTCAAGTAAATACTTTACCCTTCCTGTCTCATTGCCCACTATACCATTGCCAAAATTTGTGCACAGCAGTCCATGGTCTTCTTTATTTCATCTGCCACCTTTAAAAAGTGCTACAGTTTCTTATAAGCTTCAGTGTGGAAGCAAAATAACAAAACACTGATTATTCAGATGCCTTTACAATACAAGTCTCTTTCCTTCTACTGTGTTATGAGGAACTGTAACTGGACCTTGTCCTTGTCTGATTTGTTCACATACCTATAGTTTTTCTTTTTCCACCTCTTCTTTTAACAATCAATATAGGAGCATAATGAAATTTCTATAAAGGTTTACCATTTCAAACAAGTGCATAGGAGATACCTTTAAGTCTGTAAAATTTAATTAACAATGACAGTAATCCTGTCTGTGTCATGACTATATCTTTTATCAATTACAGCAATCCCTAAGACTGTTACTTTTTGCAGTATGTGCTTTCTGTAGGTTTACCTTTAATCTACTTTTAAACATGTATTGAAACTTTATATTATTGCCTAGCACTGCTTTAGTTAGAATAAATATGTCATTTACTTATTGGAATACATCTTCTGGAGATATGACTTTTTCTTTTATTTGATGTAGTATTGGATAAAATATAGTAAGCAATGAATAAAATCCTTTAGGTAGTACATTCCAAACGTATTATACAAGATCAAAGGTACCAAACATTTGAAATGGAAATCACAGTATCCTGGAACTAATTAAAATTCATTGGAAAATTCAAAACAAAGAACATATTAGTCATGGTAGTAATTATTACTCATAGTGCCAAGAGTATTAATGGAATAATCTGTAATAGCTCTTCAAGACTTGATATTCATTGGCAAGTTTCCATGTTTTGTTTGGCTTCCTGACAGACCAGACAGAGGTCCACTTTAGAGCAGATTATTTGCAATGTAGCTTAATTTTTATGGCTTGTTTGGCTTCTTCAGAAAAGGAATACTGTCATAGTACTAGAGACCTTAATTTTCCTGTTACTATTTTTACCCAAGCTACTCACAAACTATACATTTAGTCACCCATACATTTTGATGGTCTTGTGCTGCCTGATTGTTGTCCTTGTAACTTCCTTTCATATTATCCATGGCATAAGTCTTTAGTGCTTTGCACATTAATAACTTAGGCACTACTGAAATAACAGTCCTATTCCCTTTCATTCCTTGATATCTCCACAACATATTATTGCTCTAATATATTATCCATCATTATTGAGATATTATCATATTAACAGTCAAGGTGCCCTTGAAAGCAGTATACTTTCACATTATTGTCATAACATTCCAGTATTCAGTATTTTCTGTTTGTCCTTGCACTGATATTATGAACACTGGCTCCTAATATTTGGACAGAATCTCATTTCACCAAATAATTAGTTATTGTAATCAAAGTTCCACTATCTATTAGAACTGATGCTCATTGTTTTGCAAACTTATTAGGACTGTTTATCTCCTTTCCTTATCATAATACAGCAATGTTTAAGGAGCCATATTTCCTAATCATGCTGTTGCATTCACTTCCACAAGAGGTACTTTTAGCTGTAATCCATTCCTTTTGATCCCTTCAATATTTGCTTTACCAGTATAAAAGAGGACTTTTACAAAATCTCTTTTTCCTAGAATTATTCAGTCTAATGTTAACATCTGTCATTCAAACTCATCCTAGCACCATTGTACTGTATCTCACAGTCTAATACCTCTTCCTGTACCTCCACTTGTAACCTAACATTCCATCGTAATATGCCCCTTCCCTTTATATTTGCATAATTTCATTCTCTCTGCCTATATTCCTATTAAAACAAACATTTTCCCTTTGATTTACTATTGAAATATTTGCTTTTCCATTTGCCCAGTACTATAAATCTCCTATCTTCTTATCAGGAAAATTTTGCTCACTTAAAATACATCTTACATGGTGATAGCACTATACCTTTTATCTCTAATTCATAAAATAGTTCAGTTAATAGGCTTGAAATGTCATCTAAGCAAGCCTTTAATTAACCATGTAACAGCTCTTTGAGCCACTTCTGCTTCAGATAAAATACTGCATGGAAATCTAAGGAATGATTGCCATGATGTCATATTAAATGTATACAACTTTGGTCTTTCTTTTGACTTCCAGAAAGTTTGTCACTAGTTTTTATCTGAAAATAATTTAGCATTTCACATTGTTGAGCCTACTTCATCTGTATGCAATGACCAATGCTCACTTTTTGTCACTTTATTCAGACCTTGCAGATCAATGAAAACGTCTTCTTTCTTGATTCCCAATGACAACCACAATTTTCATTTTCTGTTAGCTCTTACTACTTTTTAATGATTACTAAGCCTTCTGTTCACTTAATTTCATGCTAATTCTTACTCCTGAGTGCTATGGTACTTTCACTGGATCTTACATTAATGGCATAATATATATTTTGATGTAATAACCTCTTAGTAAGCTTCTTAACATTGTAAATAAATCATCATAGCTATGAAAACTGTTATTGCCATAACTCTTCACAGTTATCTGACAAAGTATGTAAAGTGAATGATTTGAAAATTGTTTGTGCATTTTTCAGTTCATGTTAATAGCTGTTAACCAACTATTCTTACTTGCTGTCCTAAGCACATTGATGTACACACATATTTCTTTTTATACCCTTTCTCTCCAAAGCTTTGTTAATATCCTCACATAAAATATTATGCTCAGTATCCATATCTAGTTTAAACTCATTATTTTTCTTATTAATTCTCAAAATTTTTCACTCTTTCCTTGGTTGTTATGACATTAGGATATCTTTCCTGGCTTTACTTTTAAAACTGTTTTCAATTCAGTAATACCAATAAATAATTATTTTTCACATTTTTGTTCAATGACACACACATTCTTTTGAACATACTCGTTTTTCCAGATACACACCTTTGAAAAATTGTTCATTTTGGTACAGATTCTACATGACTGATTAAAGTAGGACAGTGGATTCTCTGAAGATGATAGCCAAACCTTATCTATAATCCCTGAATTTGTAACTGCATTATATTTTCTGTACATTGGCTGTTTCTTTTTCTTGTCTCTCTTTCTATTTTACTGCATGCTAATGGCTATCTTTTTCACACCAGTTACTGAAACAATGTATCCATTCAGTTATTCATTCATAACTCCAGCCTTCAATTTCTCTGAATCTAATTCATGGTCATGGGGTAGATAGAAACTGTCCCAGCACCCAGGCACAAATCAAAGGAACGAATCCTGGAGACCCCAGCCTATCACAATGTTAAAATCTATTTTCACTTTATTTCTCATTATTGAATTTCATTTGATTCACCTTTTATCTTCTATGCATTCATTTTCTCAGCTAATTATTTTGTATAATTCCACTTGTTCTTCCATCATACAGTGTTCTTGAGAAGGTCAGGTCTTTTGTCTTAATAGTCTGATCTTTGTTTTATAATCTATTATACCACACACTATTCTATGTATTTCAGTTCACAAGATTCACAGCCTTTTTTCATATTCTTCAGCTTAGTAACATAGGTATCTATAGTCTCCAGCCTTATGCCCATGTACAAAACAAAAGCTAAATAAATTTCATCTTCTTTCTAGGTCCACAATAAGTCCTGAACCTCTCTCTAATTAATGTTTTCTCTTTCTTCTCTGCAAGAATAGCAGTTTAGTTAAATACCTTCTAAACTTCTTCCCATCAACATGCAGAAATGAGGCACATTATACCTTTTCAGAATTCTTTCTTATTCCAAGTACAGCTTGGAGTGAATTAAATATTACTGGATTAAAGATTCTAGTTATCTACTAAATCACCTTGAAGTGGCAGAATTCATCGTTGTTCCAGATGGAATATTTTCTGCTGTAAATTCTATGCGTCTAAGCAAATACATTCTTGAAAGCAAATATATATATTTTTTATTATTGCAGATCATTGTTCACTTCTGAAAATATTTTCCCCAGCTGTGTAAAGGTTTCTTCACTTTTGCACCTTGTGCTATCTGGGTATTTGCCTGGATGCAGAATAAATAAATTAGACACACAAAGAAGCCAGATTACCTTTAATCAGGGTGAGCTTCTAGAAGGAATGTGTACCACATGGCATTCAGATTTCATGCATCTAGTATTTAAAGTGATACACACCATATATTACAAAATGAAGGAGAAAGAGCACTTATTTCTCAGAAAATATTAATGCTAAGGAAGGCAGCACAGTGAATATAGATCCAGCATTTTATACAACATGCATATAACCTTTGCTGGTAAAACTGACACTAGAATAGAAACCAGTGAACTTTAAAATTGATGTTTGTAACACTTTCAATGTAATGAACAAAATGTTTTTTTAAACACGTTTATTGAATTATTACTTGTGACATAGGTACATTTATATTTATACAAAGTAATCAAACTGTATTAACAAATTAACATTAACAAACATTATACTTACATGTGTTGCTATATAATCATATAACCTAAGCAATGTTACATAAATTATTCAATTCCTGCCCTTTTTTAAAGAAGAAACATCTTTATTGAACCATCACTTATGACATAAGCAATCATACATTTATATAAATTAAAACAAACCACACCAACACAATCCTAGTTGCAAGCATTTTACATCATAAACCATACCGACACACTCCCAGTTGCAAACATCATTCAGCACTTATAATTTACCCAATAATTTTCAGTCAGACATTACATAGCTCATTTATGTCCTGCCTTCTTTTAAACCTCATTCCTCCCCATGTATGTATTGCTCCCACAATTCCCATTATTTCCTATGTAGTTTGCTCCTACCCTTTTCTAAAGATCTCAGTTCCAGTTGTTTTTATCTGTTACTATATTCACAACTTCTAATATAGTTGGTTTAGATTTTGATTTTCTAGTAATTGCTTTTTTGGCAGCCACCATAATTAGACACAGCAAGGCCTTACCATGTCTAGGCAATTCCGATTCTGTATCACAGTTCATTAATTTGTTTGCCTACCTACTTATTTATGTTTATTGATTGGCTTGAGCCTGACAAATATTGCATGCTTTCATAGTATGCATAAGGATATATTCATACTGACTATGGCAAATGTGGCTAGGTCACCAGAGAAATTTCTATACTGTTTCAGTAGGTCTCATAGTGATCTTTTTCAATCATTTGAGCTACCACCAACTTAGGAATAACAAACATCAGTCAAACATTAATTTTTCTGTTACCTGATATTGTAATTAAAATGTATACAAGAACAACTAAAATACTGAAAACTTCTAATGTGAAAGTTACTACAAAGAAACATGAGGGAAATTCTCATTTGATTGTAATTGATGAAACACATTACAACTTGTTGGGAATAAACAAGCTAAAAAGTCTGTTTAAATGGGGATATATAAAGCACATCAGTCTTGAAAAGGAAGCTTTAGAACAAGTGCTTATTAACTCATTTCCTCCAGTACAGCTCTTCTGAGTGTGTAACTTTAACTCCTAGTGGGTGTGGTGTGAGCCTTTAAAAAATGACATTATCAACTTACAGTTCTAACAAATACTCATTGACCGAGTTCAAATATAAATACAGTTGCATTTGCCAACATGTATCAAGATAAAATATTCTGATACCATGTAGCATAGTTTTGGAATTATCAATGCAAATATGAACAAGCAATATTTGACATCTAGAGGTGCAGTAGGAGGTAACTGCTGAAACGCCTAAAGGCGCACTCGAGTATAATAACATGTCTCTATTTTCTGAACTATATTTATTAAAGTGAGCTTCAGTTGCTGTTCATTTTCCAGCAAATATAAAACCTAGGTTCATTTGATAGGGAGTATTTTAATACAATGGTTGCTAAGGTCTGTGAAATATTTAAAAATGTTGACCCTCTGTTGTATACATTGAAAAATAACTTTTCTTAGTTCACACGGAGAGTGTGACATTATGCAGGAGTTATAGAGCTTAAGTTTGTACAAGTGTCACTAAATAAATGTCAGGATTCACAGGCTATGGTTCTTGAATTCCAGGCTTCTGCCACCAATTATATATCTAGGTATGCAAGGAGTTTAACTATGTATTGCCAGCTCAAACTAAGAATGCATCAGAGTGACTGACCCTATGAGCGTATGACAAATGCATACTGCTGCCTCAGGTTATGACCAGTACTGACCATACCTAAATATGCTTTGCACTGTTTAAAAGTACAGAACAAGGTTATAACTATCTCCACAGGATTTTACTCACCTCAATCTGAACCCAGTGCCTTTTAGTGCAATCTTTGCAACAATAACTTACCCAAACTATTATTTAGACACACACCCAGACACAGACACAGTATTTTCCAGGAGGTGCTACGTATAGCTCTTCAATGATGGTACTCCTTTTCTATGTCCACAGCATATACTAGCACAAACTATACCAGTCTACTGTTAAGGTCTCAGTTAATGAATAGTCATCCATTCAGCCACCTGATACATTCTATTACTTATAACCAAACAGTATTCCTTACAAAAGAGCTGAAGCCATCAGCCATTTAAATCAATATGAGGTGAAGTATCCATCAGAATGAATTTTTGTTGGGGCATCAATGGAGAGAGCATCAACCGTATTCAGTACAAAGAAAACGTCAGCAGAATTTGTCAAAAAATGGTCACTCCAGTAAACACCAAGGGTGTGGTCACAATCAGCTGTGGACCAGTCAAGATCAGTTTCTGCAATATTCACTTGTGAAGAACAGAAGACAAAGTTTGAGTGTTATCAACTGAGTAATGAATATGTGCTGAATGGGACAGAGTGATTTTGATTTGTCTTTGTGCTCTGCCAGTGATAAGCTGAATTCAAATGGTGATTCCCCCCCCCCCCCCCCGTAATGATTAAAACATTAAATGCCTTTGGCTCTAATGAAAAAATGGAGCCATAATGGTAACAAATAAGGCTGGAAAATTAAGTTTTCAGATACTGAAAACAAGAACATTACTGGTGCCACAAAATGTTCCATAGGTAAAAAAACACAAGGTGTTTAAGGGCAAAAAGGTACTTTTAATATTATTAATTTGAGTTCTTATTAATTGACTAATGTCAAAACTAAAGCTTTAGCTAAAGGTTTATTATCACTTTCAAGACACAGGGCTGATTATGTTAATGTCATATTGTCTTTTAAATTTGTGATCCAAAATTTGAATTTAAAGGTTTATTTTAACAAAAAGCTGATTGAACAGCAACATAAGGGACTGAGGAAGGCTAGTGTTTTTTCTGCCCTCAGTGAATTCGCTGTAGCAATATTTTAAGAATTGTGAGTTGGATTATGAGAAGGTTTTCAGGAAGAATGTCAGCAATAAAGCTTTTAACAAAGTGAAGTTATTTTCAATAGTAATTTAACAAAGAAAGAAAGAAATGCATTAAAGACATTATTGTGTGATAATAATGTATGTATCATGATAGCAGAAAAAAACGGGGAAGCAGGTTTTGATGAATGAAGATCAGTATACCAAAAATATGAATAAATTGCTTAACAGCTGTGAGGAATATAAAGCTATTGACAAATGGATAGTGTTAAAACATTATAAGAAGATAGAAGGGCAGATTCAATAAACCCTATGTGGTCTGCTAACACTGTGTGCATGTCAGAGTGTGATATGCACATGGTAGCTGACTGTTTTGTATTCAATAATTGGCTCTACACAGTGTATAGAGCTGTGCAACCACAATAAACGCTGTGGCATGATAATTACAACATAAGCAGCTAAATTGTATCATAATCAACAAATCCAAGATGAAGGAGCTATTCAACAAGTTATAAAGCAACTGTGTAGACTTAGTGCTGATTTTCCCTGCAAATTGCAAAACCTACTGGAATGCAGCCATAGAAACTAGGCTACATGGAAAGAATGTAAGGGGCTGCTGTTGCTCTCATTCATGTGTATATGCAGCAGGTCCATGTGTATGCTGCTGCTACTAATAGACCACAGCCAAGAAGGAGAAGGGTTTTTAGACCCTGTTTAACTTTTCATAATCTGCATGAGGTGGAAATTATAGAGTGCTACAGGGTGGATAGAGACACACTACAGGAATTCTGCAACCTCTGTCATCCTCAACTGTCAGCAGGGGCAAACTGAGGAGAACCAATACCACTGGAGACTAAGGTGTGTGTAGACCTACAGGGGACATTCTGGGGGTGTCACAGGTATCATCATCCAGGATCCTCCATCAATTCCTGAATGTTATGCTGCAATATGCCAGTGAGTATATATATTTTTCCATACACCTGAAGACAAATCCAGAACTATGCAGGAGTTCTACCTTATAGCACACTACTCTAAAGTCCTGGGTGCCATAGACTATACACATATAGAAATCAAAGCACCTCCTGGGGAACAGGGAAGGGTGTACATAAATAAAAAGGGCTACCAGTCCATTAAATACCAGGTCATGTGTAATGCTAAGGGAATCATCCTCAATGTGTGTGCTGGCAACCCAGGCAGTTACCATGATTCACATATTTGGTACAACCCTCAACTATGTGAGATGTTTACTAGGGGTGATATCCAAAAGAGTCATTTACTGGGGTATGCAGGTTATGCACTGGAACCGTGGCTGATGATGCCCATCAGAACTGTACACACATGCCAAATGAAGAACGCTATAATGAAGCACATGTTCAAAGAAGAAGAAATATTATAGAGCATGTGTTTGGGTTGCTGAATTTGGGGTTCTGGTGCCTAGATACATCTGTGGAGCCCTGCACTACAATCCCCATTCATGTGCTGAAATATTCACCATCTCTGCCATCCTCCACAACATTATCCTGAGAAAACAGTTTCTGCAGGAACAGTGAGGGGAAGGGCCACACATCCCACCTTCACTGGCAAGTTCACCACAGTCACATGCAGATGAGTCAGAGGGGGAACTAGCAGCTTCTGTGGGTATATGCAGACATAAAAGTCAACAATATGGCCTCACACTGGCCAAGAGGCAATGGACAGCACACACGCTCACCACATAAGGGGCTAAAACATTCATCAGACACACATACAGATAGTAACAGTGATGCCAGGCAATACTCACAAATTTATTTACCCATGTAATGGCTGTGTACTGCTAGCATCAGACAGGTTCATCCCTGAACTAAAACTCTTACAACTGCTGGATTTCCAAGGTAAGTGCTGAACCTAGAGTAGAAAAATAAATGTCTAAGAATACAAATGAATGGCATATCCTTGCATACTGTTACTTGTTAATGTAAGTAAGTATAGGGTAGGTGATGTTTACAGCAATTACATCAAGATGAGACAGTAGTGACCTTTGTAAATACTGATGTCCTCTATTAATATAGCTATATAAAGGTAGAGGTGAGATTTCATAATCATCATCCCTGACCCCAAGAACCGTCTCTGCCAGGAGTTGCAGTGTCACTTCCAAGACCACAGTCAGATGCACTGCTGCTACTTGAATGTGACTGATGTCTGCTGGATGAGCTGTCCTCATGAGTACACCTAGCACCATAACTCCATGGCCTGCCACGTCTTGGTGAGGACACCTCAATCACTGATGGAGCAAAGTAGTGCCACTACAAGAGTGTGATAAGGCATGGCACATTGGCTAACATCAGATGATGTGGCTGAGCTATGCCCATGTGGATGTTGTCACCCTCCCAGCATATGTTCCATCACAGACATTGCCCATTCCAATGTGTCATTCATCTGATCCACTGAATCAGTAACACAGTGGAGACACTCATGCATGTCAGTCTGAGCCACATCTACAACCCTAAGCATTTCCTCTGAGTCCCTATTGGAACTTGTCTATGCCTTCACGATGGCTCTAAACATACATTGAGTGGCACAGAAAGACACACCAGGATCACATTACCCTGAACATGTGTGTCACCTTCCACCTGTTCAATATCTGAGGGCTCACTTGAATGGGTTTGTGTAGGTCTACTGGCTGTGTTTGATAGAATTACAGGGGATGCTGAAAATCAACCTCAGTGTCAGATTAAACCTCTGCACCCCCCGACTGTGCCTTTGTTTGGCCATCATCATCATCAGAGTCTGCTGACACTCTGAAGTCAGGTGGTAAGAGTCTTGCACTTCCACTGTCAGGATCACCTGTGATAATAAGCAACAAATACAGGAAACAAATAATAGCTACACAACTACAGTTTAATATATGTTAACAAAGTAACACTGGTGCCACTATCACAGGCAGTACAGTAATACAGACAAATTCCTGACAACCACCTCACACATATGGATAAATGCATATTTTTCCTGTCAAATGCTCATCAGTATTGAAATAAAAATGTTTGGCTTATCATGTACAGACAACTCCACACTTGCTCGGGAGGAAGCAAAATGTAAGGACACCATCATTACAATAAAAATAACACAGCAGGGGAAATGTTGGCCTTTATATGTTCATCAACAATACATGTAACTGAAACTTGAATGACAATTCCACCCCAAGCCTATGTGCAATTAACAATAATGTGTTGTTAACTGTATTAATCTGTAAATAGTTACTCCCTCCAAAAAAAAATTACTAAACCAACTAAACTATTACTTTCTGTATTTTACTATACAATAAATATTAAAAAATTGACATACATAAGCCTGCCTGGAAGCTCCTCCTGGAACATACTTGTCCTCCCTGAAACAGAACCACTAACATCAATCATATGCTGTTGTGCACTTTCCACTGAGCTCTCTGACTCCCTGACAGTGGACTGGAAATCTTCATTTGGTGTCAGTGGTGGCTCTGGAGCAGGCCCCTCCCAGGTAGCCAGCTGTCCATGGGCTACTGCAGCTGCTGTCCTCTGTGCAGAGGAAATTGTGTCAGTGGCCCTGTGATGCACCTGATCATATGTACTGCTGTGTCTCTGAACAGCACTGATGCTGTTCACTGTCTGGTCCCAAATTTGCATTCTTGTAGACATATCCCCATGTCCTATCTCAAGCAGAAAGGCACCATGTTGCCGAAAGGCTTGGATGATCTCATCATTCTCTGAGTCACTGAATGGGAGTTTGAGGGTACTGGGACACTTGGGTGCTATAGTCCTAAGTGAAACAAAGCACAAAAGAAGGATACTATAATGTAAAGATAAGTCCTGCTTAGATATAAAACATATTATTAGTTTTTCTATATTACACACTGGGGAAAACAAAAAAACTTCAGTTATTCAAATATAAAAAAGGGTTATGTGGTTGCAACATATGACAGTCACACACAGACCAATGTTTTTGCTTATTTTTATGAGTTATTTATAGCACTTTTATTGTCTGCTGCATACTTTTCTAGCAAGTTTCACTGTGTGTAAGGTATTAACTGGAAATTTTCTACACTTGTTGAGCACCTGTTTGGGTTTGTTTGTTCTGATTTCCTGTCAAGGAGTGTATCATATAACTTATTTGTTTGCAGTTAAAAACACTCTCTAGAGTCTCCTTGCTCCTTTATCTGTTTAAAACATTCATTTAAAGGCTCACTGCTGCTTTTCTGCTGTGATAAACATTTCTGCATTTTTTTCTACCCAAGTAGTGTGGGTAGTTGTAGCATTGTTCATATTCAGGCTTGTGTTTTGGGCCTAGTTGTTTGTTTGTAGAGGCTGTGTGTCTGAGCACATGTTCCAGGCCATCTTAGTTTATCCAAAGCCATTCTTGCATTTCAATGAGAGGGGAGTGTTTATAGTCATTGGCTGAGTGGGGTTACCGGGACTACGGCTTAGAGTAAGTGCCTCATTGGTTTGTCTGAGCTTTTTTTAAAGTTGTTTCAGGTTTCAGCTTTCTTTTACTTAAAAAGTTAACTTGTGGGTGTTTCTGACATTGTACACTGAGCTAATCAAAGGAAGAGCACTGAGCAAACCCTGATCTGCAATATATAGCATTAAGTGTCCTGTTTTTTGCTTATTTTTACGAGTTATTTATAGCACTTTTATTGTCTGCTGCATACTTTTCTAGCTAGTTTCACTGTGTGTGAGATATTAACTGGAAATGTTTCTACATTTGTTAAGCACCTGTTTGGGTTTGTTTGTTCTGATATTTGTCTCCCACCCTTCCTCCCTATTGGTATCCTGTTCTTATACTTGGTGGCTTTGCAGTTGCCCAGCCCTACTGTAAATTTGATCTGGGATACTCCTCCCAGTTTACTGTCATTACCTCATTCTACCGAATACAGGGAGAACATTTTAGAAGGCCAACCCACTTAGTTCTTAACCTTGAGTTATCTTCTGCTCCTCCTTACTCCCTTTCCACTTTACAAAAAAAAAAAAAATTCTAATCTTGTTTCTTGCCTTTCATGTAAGTAGTCTAGCCCAGATACAGATTTGCTGTATCCAGGACTATTTGTAAGCTTCTGATCCCCCTCCTCTTAGCTGGGGTTAAACTATTCCCAGCGCCATAAAGTCTGCTCTTCAAATTTTCCCTTTCCTAGTTTTTTAGTTTTAGCACTCAAATCTGTTTTTTTGAGCTCTGTACCTTTTAGGAACTCATTGTAAGTACTAAATGAGCTACAAATTACTACAACAGTCAACTTTCCTCACTTGTCTAGAGGAAAACATGTTTTAGCACTTAATAAATGAGCAGCTATCCAGGCATGTCTAAGGGTCAGCTCCTGGTGTCTTCTCCTGTCTACCTGATGAATTTGGACATCTTGGGAAAATGCAGCAATTGCCTCATGTACACAGACAACCCTCTCCTCCTATCATCCAACACTACAACCTGTGAGAGATGCACTTATATAACCAATCTGGAAGCAAAGCTCTCTTCACCCAAGACTGGACTAGATAGTCAAGAGGAGAGGGAAAACACTTGCATCACACCACACTCATCACATAGTCCCTCAAAACCTACACCACCAAAACGCGCACATAGAAACATAAACACACAACTACATCCACAGAGGCTTTCAATAAAAATCTGTCCAAGCAACAGGAACCTCCAAAGCAGAAACACAAGCAACCTCCATCCCCCAACACAACCCAAATGACACATAGCCCACAAACTCAGTGTGCCACTCAACCACAGCCCATAAGGCATAATAACGTACCCAACACTCTAGTTATAGGTGACTCTATAGTCAGGCACACTGATGTTCCACTCACCAGGCTAAACAAGAAGAAAGTTACTGTCAGCTGCCTGTTGGGTGCAGGTTGAGGGTGGCTTAATGGATAAGGTGTTTGCCTTACAAACACAAGGTGCAGGGTTTGAGTCTCACAAGGGATAACTGGCTAGGCTTAAAATGGCTTGCAGGGGCAGTTAGTATATTACTAAACTATGAACTATGAACCTATGGATCCTCTATGTAATGCACGCACTCAGGTCACTCCACAACAAGTACAAATATGACTCTGTCATTGTCCATGTTGGTGTGAATGACCTGAGATGTACCTCCCTGGACTACATGAAAAAAGACATGAAGAAGCTGTCTAATCTTGTAGTCCAGTCAGTTATGACCCTAGCCCTCAGCAGCATCCTGCCATCACCCAGAATGATACCACAGTACAAGGACAAAATGATTGACTTCAACAATTGGCTAAGCTAATGGTATCATTCTAAAGGGATCCAGTATCTGTCTGCCTGGGATGACATGAGTGACAGATCACGATGCTTTGCCAGAGATGGCCTACAGCTGTCGCCCTTGGGATTCTGGATACTGGCTAAGGCTCTTGCCACCCCTATAGTGCCTTTTTTAGACAAGGTTCAAATGACAAACTCACCATCGTAACAGGTACAAGCAAGCAAAATCTGTGGGTAATGCTACTCAATGCTAGAAGTCTAAACCTCAAAATGCACTCACTCGAGGCACTCCTTAAAATGGAGAAGACTGACATCTGTGCAGTGACAGAGACCTGGTTCAAGGCTCCAGAGAGCACCCCTACATTACCAGGCTATAATTCATACCACACCTTTCGGCCATGTAACCTGGACCGAAACACTAAAGGCGGAGGTGTGTCCATATTCATTAAGGATATCCACACCTCCAGGATAGTTGCTCAGCATAATGCATCCGAGATTATCCAAGTGCAACTAACTCTGGGCAAGACTGCAATCCAAATTGTAGCTTGCTACAGATCCTCCACCATGCCCCAGGATTCCCACTCCTCATTTCTTAATACATTGGAAAATATTAGGGTACAACCTAACACCTTAATAATGGGCAATTTCAACTACCCCGCCATTTACTGGGAAAACTGCTCATGTATCAACTATTTTGCTCACCATTTTCTGGAATTCATAAATTTCAGTGCCTTGGATCAACTTATCCACACCACCACCAGGGGCAGCAATATCCTAAACTTAGTCATTACCAACATGGGAAACTGGTGTTCCACACCAGAGGTCAATTCCTTGTTGGTCAGATCAGTCCAAAAGCTAATCACCCTAGATACCCACATCCCGCCCTCCACCCCCACCCCCCATTAGGGAAACCACCGTAAAAAAATTCTCAAAAGCCAACTTCACTCTTCTTAAGACAGAAGTGTCAAACTTCATGACACCCACGCAGATGGACAATAGACAACTGCTGAATCATACACAAATGTACTTTATAGGCACTTACACGAGTGCACGGATCATGCAATCCCTAACTGAACCAATATGCTATCCTCCAAAAAAAGGAAGCCAATCTGGTGGTCTTCTGCCATAAACAAACTCTACAACAAAAGAAAGAAATTGTTGCAAAAAAGAGAAAAATTCCATGACTGAAGGAAATCCCTGGTCAGCATCAGTAAAAAGCTGAGATCCCTCATAAACTCCTCCAAAGCTAGTTACGAAAACAAAATCACCACTGATTCTAAATACAACCACAAAGCATTCTATAGTTATGTCAATAATCTCAATGGCAACACTCAGATCTGCTCTGAGTTACAGCACAATGGCACTAAATATACAGAACTAACTGATATTGCCAACATCTTGGCAGATAGGTTCAGTGCTAACTGTACCCCCATCTCACCCCCTAAAGGGCCCATCTCTATACAGGAAGAATGCAAAGTTCCTGTAATCACGGCTGCACAGGTAAAAAACACACTCTCCAAAGCCAAGAACACAGCATCCATGGGACCTGACAACATCCCAGGCTACATTCTACATGAACTACAGAATGAACTGGCACTCCACCTAAGTACCATGTTCAGTCATAGCCTCACCTTAGGCTTTGTGCCCACTGAATGATGCATAGTGACAGTTATCCCATTCCACAAAGAGGGAGCCACCACAGACCCTGGGAAGTAATGCCCCATTAGCCTGACAAGACTGGTCTGCAAGGCTATGGAACATATCATCATGGAACTTATAAACAAAGCATTGGTAATCTCCAAACTCTGGATCCCACCCAGTTCAGGTTTGTAAAAGGCAGATCATGGCTCCTTATAGGTTCATAGGTAGGTACTAGGCTATTGGCCCAAAGGCCTATGTAAGCCTAGCCAACAAGGTTCCCTGGCTTACGCCACCCAAGAAAGTTATTTTCCTGTGCCACTGTCGAGCAGAGACACAGCAGTGATCCCTGGGGTGTATTTCCTATTTCCCATCCACTCATCAAGATTTTTCTTGAAGAGTGATAATGAAGAACTTTGCTTGACATAGATGGGTAGCCTGTTCCAGAGTATGGGAAATCTCTGGGACAGGAATCTATCCCTCCAGCATGTCCTGTTTATTGTGGTGACAAGGTTTAGGTCCCTAGAGCATGTAGCTCAGCGGGATTGGGATTTCTTTAGGTGTAGCATGTCCAACAGCTCTGGGTTTGACATAGCTTTATATGTTAGGCAGAGATCACCTCGGAGTAGGAGGTATGCTACCGAGTAAAGCTGGAGTTTTTTGAGGCGGCCGGTGTAGGGCATTTGTTTGAGGCCAGTAATCCTCTTTGTGAGGTACTTCTGTGGCCTTTCCAGCTGCTGCAGATATCTTGTGAGGTACACTCCAAAATGGGTGTTGTACTCTATAATGGGTCTAATGAGTGTCGAGTAGAGGGGAACAATGACCTCTTTTTTCCTGGATGAGAACCCTTTTATGATGAGGTGTGCCATGTAGAAGGACTTCCTGATTACTGTGGCGACGTGACTATCAAAGGAGAGACTACTGTCCACCTGGGTCCGAAGGTCTCTTATCACACATTCAGTGTCAAGTAGATTGCTACCTATGTGGTAGTTCATGGGTACAGAGTTTTTACTAAAGGGGATGACACTGCACTTTTTGGCATTGAGCTTGAGGCCATGGCTCTGACACCAGGCATCTGTCTCAGTAAGGCCCTTCTGTAAGATGTCCACATCATTTGGGGACTTGACTATGGCTCCTAGTTTTTAGTCATCTGCAAACTTTGTCAGCTAGACGCCTTCTGTGTTAGACTGTACTAGATACCAAATAGGAGAGGTCCCAGGACAGAACCCTGTGGTACTCCACTTGTCACTGCTTTGAGGTCAGATTTGGAGTCTCAACTTTTACAGTGTTGAGCTAAGGAGTTGGCAACCCATCTTGTGACGTAGGGATTTATACCTAGCTTAGTGAGTTTAGCTATAATTCCAGAATGGGGAATGGTGTTGAAAGCCTTGGCAAGGTCAAGATAGGCTGTGTGAACCACGTTACCCTTATCTACAGCTTTAGTGACTGCCTCAAAGAAGTCAATCAGGTTCAGGAGGCATGATCTGCCTTTCACAAACCCGAACTGGTAGGATCCAGAGTTTGGAGGTTACCAATGTCTTTGTTTATAAGTTCCATGATTATACATTTCATGGCCTCGCAGACCAGGATCGTCAGGCTAATAGGTTGATAGTTCCGGGGATTAGTGGTGGCTCCCCCTTTGTGGAGTGGGATAACTGTTGCTGTGTGCCATTCAGTGGGCACAAAGCCTGATGCGAGGCTATTATTGAACATGGTGCTTAAGTGGAGAGCCAGTTCATTCTGAAGTTCGGGTAAAACACAGCCTGGGATGTTGTCCGGTCCCATGGATGCTGTATTTTTGGCTATAGAGAGTGCAGATTTTACCTGCATAGTTTTTATAACAGGGACTCTGCATTCTTCCTGTATAGATATGGGTCCTTTAGAGGGTGTGGGGGGGGGGGTAAAGTTAGCACTGAACCTATCTGCCAGGACGTTGGCTCTGTAATTTTCATGCTGTTGTGCTGTAATTCAGAGCAGACCTGGGTGTTGCCATTGAGATTCTTGACATAGCTATAGAATGCTTTGTGGTTGTCTTTAGAATTAGTGGCAATTTTGTTTTCATAGCTAGCTTTGGAGGATCTTATAAGGGATCTCAGCTTCTTACTGAGGCTGACCAGGGAGCTGCTCCACTCATGGGATTTTACTCTCTTTTGCAACAGTTTCTTCCTTCTGTTGTACAGTTTGTTTATGGCAGGGGACCACCAGATTGGCTTCCTTTTTTTGGAGGATAGTGTCTTTGTTCTGTTTAGGATAGCACGATCCATGCACTCATGTAAGTGCTTATAGAGTGCATTTGTGTAGGATTCAGCAGTTGTAACTGTATTGTCCATCTGCATGGGTGTCATGAAGTTCGCCACTTCTCTCTTAAGAAGCATGAAGTTTGCTTTGGAGAAATTTTTTACCATGGTTTCCTTAATGGGGGGTGGGGGCAGGATGTAGATATCAAGGGTGATTAGCTTATGGTCGGATCGGACCAACGAGGAGTTGACTTCAGGTGTGGAACACCGGTCACTCATGTTGGTAATGACTAGATCTAGGATATTGTTGCCCCTGGTAGGGATGTGGATAAGTTGATCCAGGGCATTGTAGTTTATGAATTCCAGAAGGCGTTGAGCTAAGGAGTTGGTACACGAGTAGTTTTCACAGTTAATGGTGGGGTAGTTGAAGTCACCCATTATTAGGATGTTTGGTTGAACCCTAATATTTTCCAGTACATCAAGAAAAGAGAAGTGGGAATCCTGGGGCATGGTGGGGAATCTGTAGCAAGCTACAATTTGGATTGCAGTTTTGCCCAGAGTTAGTTGCGCTTGGATAACCTTGGATGCATTATGCTGAGCAACAAGCCTGGAGGTGTGGCTATCCTTAATGAATATGCACACACCTCCGCCTTTGGTGTTTCGGTCCAGGTTACATGGCCAAAAAGTGTGGTATGCGTTATAGCCTGGTAGTGCAGGGGTGCTCTCTAGAGCCGTGAACCAGGACTCAGTCACTGCACAGATATCGATGTTCTCCATTTTAAGGAGTGTCTTGAGTGAGTGCATTTTGAGATTTAGACTTCTAGCATTGAGTAGCATTACCCTCAGTTTTTGCTTGTCTGTTCCTGTTACGGTGGTGAATTTGTTATTCGAACCTTGCCTAAAAAAGGCACTATAGGGGCAGCAGGAGCCTAAACATGATAGACTTCTTTGAAGCGGTCACCAAATCTGTAGATGAGGGTAAGGTGGGTCACACAGCCTATCTAGATCTCGCCAAGGCTTTTGACACCATCCACACTCTGGAATTATAGATGAACTCACTAAACTAGGTATAAATCGCTATGCCAACTGGCTCACTGACAGAACCCACAGTGTGAAAGTAGCAGACTCCAAATCAGACTTCTGATCAGTGACAAGTGGAGTACCACAGGGTTCAGTCCTGGGTCCTCTCCTGTTTGCTATCTACTTCTCAGAAGTACAGGCTAACACAGAAAGTCTTTAGCTAATGAAGTTCGCAGATGACTGCAAACTAGGAGCCATAATCAAAACTCCTAATGATGTGGACATCATACAAAAGGGCCTCATGGAGACAGATGCCTGGTGTCAAAGCCATGGCCTCAAGATCAATGCCAAAATGTGCATTGCCATCCCTTTTGGTAAAAACTCTGTACCCATGAACTACCACACAGACGATAGTCTACTTAACACCAAAAGTGTGATAAGAGACCTTGGGACACAGGTGGACAATAGTCTCTTTTTTGATAATCACA
>NC_056731.1:1275063359-1275205859 GCF_019279795.1 Protopterus annectens | reverse complement strand
TGAATGAACAATCATGTAATTACCGGGGGAGAGAAAATGTTTTATGTGATACTCCTTTGAATTGTTTAACTAAGAATACTACATCTTTAAAGCAAGATATGAATATGCTTAAAAGTGTCGACTTTAATGCTTGTATTAACCAAAAAGTTTGTACGGAGCCTTTAGAAGGCATTTCTGCTATGGATATGTCTGATAGCCTTAATGAAATTTTATAGAGTGGACGAGGAGCAGAAAGCATTGTATGTAATTTACCTTTGAATAGGAGTGCTCTAAATTTAGAGCAGAATATACATGTGCCTGAAAGGTTTGTTTTAAGTACTGCTGTTGGTCAAGGTATTTATATACAGCCTTTGGAAGGCCATTCTATTACAGCAATGTCTGATGGGAATGGCTCTTGTGAGTGAATGGGAGTTATAGCTGGTTTGGGAGATTCCGTGCTAAATACTGTCATGGGGGACTCTCTGTTGAATGTAAACAGTGATAAATGTGCAGCATTGTTAGGAAATTCCAGCTGTGCCCATGTTGTTTCGAATGACTCTGATACTGTGGTTAAAAATCAAACAACTAAGAAATTATCTATTAACCACTAGCGGGTAGAAGATGATTTATCTAATGAACTGCTGAGTTGTTCAATAGATTATGGCTCTAATAGGGCTTTATCTTCTGCTTCAAATGGTCATATTCATAGAAATCATTGTTTAGAAGGCTTTTTTGCTGGATCTGATGGGAACAGGCTTGATCAATCCTATGGGGAAGTAAAGGATGCTGATATTTTAAGGGGTTGCGATTTACCTGTTTAGATTGGATGGGAGAAAGGAAATTCATCCCAGGGATCATGTCAGTCACCCTGCTAGACAGGGGTCCAGGGAAGTAAATAGTGTGGGAAGAAATAGCCAGGGAATTGTTATGGCTAGGCTTGTATAGGCCCTAGGGCTGATAGCCTAGTACCAACCTATGAACCTTTGAACCTATGAATATGGGTGTCGCACTCCCTTGAATATAAGGAATATTGATGATGGGTGTGAGGTGATTGCCCCTGGTAGTGGCCTTATAGTATTTACAAATCAATCTATTGGTCAGCTAAATGGCCAAATTGGGTTACTCCCCAATAAAAGGGTTATTATAGAGACATCTAATTGCCCATTAACTATGGTTTGATCTAATAATGAACCTGGCCACATAACTGAAGGTTTAGAACCAATGGGAGGCCTCCTGAATATGGGGCAATCTGTTAATAATGATCCCCTCAAGCCACATGCTCTAGGGATCTAAACCTCACCACAACAATAAATAGGATGTGCTGAAGGGATAGATTCCTGTCCCAGAGACCTCCCATGCTCTGGAACAAAATTCCAATCTACATCAGGCAGAGCTCGTCACTAAACCTTTTCAAGAGAAACCTTGATGAGTGGATGAGAAACAGAAAGTTTACCCCGGGGATCACTTCAATGGCTCTGCTGAACAGAGGCATAGGGAACTAATCTAAGGAGGTGGCGAATGCCAACACATTCAGGCTAGGCTGATAAATGCCTTTGGGCAGATGTCCTAGTACCTACCTATGAACTTATGAACCTATGTGGCAATGACTACTTATGTGAATACCTTTATTTCACCTGATGGATCATCTGTATATTTTAATACAGGAGTTACTAGTCAGGTTGATGCAACCAGCCAAATTGCAGTAACCTCAGATAAAGAAACCCTTGAGAAGAATTATTCGACTCACTCTTTGGTTGTTAACCTTTCTAGTTATGAGTTAACTGAGGCAAAGATGTCCTTGTTATCATGTGGGACTAAATTTGTCCCAGCAGGAACTGATGATTTGATGAATGTGCCTGAAAGGTTTGATGTTCTTCGTGTTTCACTGTTGCATTCATTACATTTGGGTAATCTGCTGGCAGGTTGCCCTCAGTCTGCCTGAATTCCAAAGTCTTGGGTCCTGCGTCGGTTGCTGTCTCCTCTTCCATGACATCAGGTTGTCAGGGGTATAAAACATGCAGCAAACGCCATTTTCTTCAGTCTTTCTTGCTGCGCGGTGCCTGAAGCAGAAGCATTTCACAAGTGCCGGTCGGCCGACTAGTGAAATATTCGAGTTTGAGTTTCAGAACCGGTCTTCACTAAAGATAAGTACCCTGTTGGGGAAACTTTTTTCTTGCTCCATACCGATGTCAGAAAAAATTAATAATTGTATTACTTGTGGGAAGCAAATACCTCATAAGGATTTCCATTTATACTGTATTCCTTGCCTAGGCCCTGATCACAATGTGCTTGGCTGTCAGTTTTGTGCTAGATTTATCCAACGCACTATTAAGCGTCGGTATATTTTTGCCTCAAAGTATTTTGGAAACAGATTTAACTACCCAGAAATGTCATCAGATAGCAATCCGACTATCGGAGTACATAAAAAATGCAAAGAAAAGGACAGAGAAAGGCAGTCGAGATCCAAAACTGATGACAAAGCTTCTCCTAAGCTAGTAGCTGGTTCACCAGTACTCAGTGAGGCACTTTTGCAGCCCCTGATACCCGCTACCTTCAAGTCGCAGGCCTCTACCGACACCCATGTGGAATCCGTCATGCCGCAAGATACTCAAGGTATTGGACTGACGGACGTATCTCCCTCGGATGGGTCCAGAGCCGCTGAGCAGGCACCGGCTTCTGAGGATGTATTCAGACCTCAACATTTGTATATCAAACTGACGACAGCTGCAAAACCAAAGACAAAAGCAACTTCTAAAACTAAAAAAAATGATGCATGAGCCACATGCACAGGCCTCAATGCCTAAAAAACAGATGATCAAAATGGCTGAAGACCTTATTACCTTGATCAGGGGTACCCATCCCCCTCCAGATAAGAGGCCTAGGCAAGACACTGATTATGGATCTTCAGATCAGGTTTCTGTTTCTTCTGATTCCTCTTCTAATCAGGAATTATCTATACCTCCCTATGAGGATTCTGATGCAGAGGAGTCTATACCATCTGCTTCTTCTCCTGAGGATTATTCATTTGGGGAAACCTTGCATACTTTGAGGGAGCATTTTCACTGGGAGAGTCAAGATTTCTCAGAATCAAAAAAGAGGCTCAGGGATTTCCTTCTTCTCCTTCAGCACAGGCCTTTAGCCATTCCCCCTGTTTTAGACATTGTGGATGATGTGTTTTTGGAGTCAAGCTTGACCCCTGACTCCTTACCTCTGGCTCCCAGTAAGCCTGACAGATATTACAGGGTCCCTGACTCACATAAATGTTTATTTAGAAACCCTGCTGCTGATCCTGAAACTATTTCACAGGGTCCAAAGTGAGTTAAGGCCTGAACAGCAAAAAATCCTACCCCCTCTGACAGAGATTCAAGGGCACTGGACAGATGGGGAAAAATGTTTATATATCTGCAACCTTGGCAGTCAGAGCCTTAAACTGTCAATTTCATATGCTTAAGTATCAACAACATGTTATGGGATTGCTGAAACAGAAAATGATGTTGATTTCTGAATGTGCAGAAAATAAAGAATTGCAGGAATTATTGCATGCAGCTGAACAGTTTGGAAAGCATACTTTGCAATGTGGTTTTGACTCCTTAGAGGCCTTCTGCAGGACTGTACTTACTGGATCTGTGATTAGGAGGCATGCCTGGCTAAAGGAACAAAATGTGCCTGATCATGTTAAAGCTAAATTGCTAGATGCACCTTTACAGCATGATACTCTGTTTGGTATTAAGGCAGAAGAGGCTTTAAAGAAAATGGAAGACAAAGTTAAGTCTATGCAAACTGTTAAAGACTTCTTACAAGTGCAGCCACCAAGATTCAGTAGACACTGGCCTACAAAGAATCGGTCCTTTCCTGTGTCAGACAGAGCTCAAAGGGGCAAATCCAGATGCCTTAAGGGTTCCAGATACCAGGCGCAAGATTCATACAGGTCAAAGCAATGGGGCACTTCTACCTCCAAATCTGGAGGAGATAAAGCGTAAACCTACAGAAAATAGTCCCAATGACTTGCCCCTGCCTACACCAAACACTTATCTTTTGGCCGCGCCCTTAGGGGGAAAATTTGCACTTTTTGCTCAAAATTGGCAGTTAATAATCCAGGGCAAGTGGGTACTAAACATAGTATCACAGGGATACAGATTCCATTTCCACACTCTGCCAGTGGCAAACGGTTGGCCAGATCTGCCCAAAAATCAATGGGCAGAGCCACAGAAACAGGTTACATCCCTCATGGATATGGGGGCCATTCAGCCAGTACCAGAACAGGAAAAAGGACAATGTTTTTACTTAAGACTGTTCTTGGTACCCTGAAAGGACAAGGTCTGGTGGCCAATATTGGATTTATCAATTTTTAACACATACCTGGGCATTCCAAAATTCAAAATGCTGACTTTGCAGCAGCTTCTTCCCATGCTGGGCAAGAATGCTTGGCTGGTGACATTAGACCTAAAAGAGGCATACCTGCATGTCCCAATAAGACAATTGTGCAGAAGATACCTCAGATTCAAGGCTGGCTTAATGCATTACCAATTCTCTGCACTGCCCTTTGGTTTATCTACTGCGTCCAGGGTCTTCACAAAGTGCCTGGCACCAGTAATTGCATTTTGCAGACAAAAAAGTATACAAATATACCCTTACTTGGATGACTGTCTCATTCAAGCAGAGAGCAAGGACATTCTTCTTCAACACCTGGCATTTGTGAAAAGGCTTCTAACATGCCTAGGGTACACAATAAACGAAAAGAAATCACAACTGGTACCCTCTCAAAAGATAACATTCCTGGGTGCAAGCTTGAATACAACTGCCTGGATGACTTACCTCACGCCAGACAAGCAAAGGCAACTGACTACTTACTTCAAACTGATGGCAACAAAAACCCAGTTATCTGCAAGACAAAATCTGCAGGCTTTGGGCTTCATGGCATCCTGCATCCTACTGATTCCATATGCAAGACTGCATATGAGGAAACTTCAGTGGTACCTAAAAGGTTTATGGAGTCAACATTCTCACAGTCTGGAAACAATGATTTCTCTCATACTCTGCCTACAGCAGGAGTTTCTATGGTGGGCAAAGGCATGTCATCAAAACATGGGACGAGCCTTAACTCTACCCCCTGCCAGACAAAACTTAACAACAGATGCATCAGATTATGCCTGGGGGGACAACATGGCAGGAAGATGCATTCAGGGCATATGGACCCCAAAACAAATGCATCTACATATCATCCAGAAAGAGATGCTAGCTGTTCAAAATGCCCTAACAGCCTTCAAGGGCTTACTTCATCCAGGACAACTACTGATAAAGATGGACAACACCACGGTCATGTGGTATATAAACAAGCAAGTGGGCACACACTCATGCCCCCTTTGCAGATTAGCCATGGCACTGTGGGACACAGCTTTGACCTACCAAATACATCTCCAAGCTCAATTCCTGCCAGGAAAGTAAAATACACTGGCAGACGATTTAAGCAGAAAACGTATGGACCCTCACGAGTGGAAACTAAATCCACAAGTCTTCAGCATGATAACAGAGAAATGGGGGAGCCCAGACATAGATCTATTTGCCTCTCCTCAGAATTATCAATTGAAAAGATTCTGCAGAAGGACATATCACAGACAAGCATGGAAAGTGGACGCCTTATCCTTCAGTTGGAAAAACCTATCAGTTTACGCCTTTCCTCCTCTGCCTCTTCTTCCCAAGGTCCTCCTAAAAGTCAGACAAGAGAAACCAAAGATGATACTAATTGCCCCAGACTGGCCCCGCCAATACTGGTACCCAGTCCTAAGGAACTTGTCTCAATTCCCAGCTTGGACCTTACCTCAAAGACCTCAACTACTGTCCCAGCAAAACAATCAAATCCTGCACAATCAACTCCAGACACTGAACCTGGCAGCATGGCTGATCATGTAGTTATACAAACAACTCCTCTCAGTAAAGCTGTGATGGATGTCATTTTGGAAGCCAAAAGGCCTAGTACTAGAAAAACTTATGCTGATAAATGGAAAAGATTCTGTGCTTTGAATCAAGCACAAGGAACAGATACAGCAGAACCAAATATTCCTCAGATATTACAATACTTAACTGAGATGCTTGACAAAGGCCTATCTTTCTCTTCAATTAAAATCCATGCCTCTGCCATTTTGCCCATTACAATGCAGAGCCACCAATCTTTTCATATCCTTTACTAAAGCAGTATCTTAGAGGAGCCAAATATTTAAGGCCTCCTAGAAGATCACCATTACCTGCATGGGACCTCAATTATGTATTGGAAAAGCTCACCCTGCCTCCATTTGAACCAGCTGCTACTGCTGATATAAAGTTCTTATCATGGAAAACAGCTCTGCTACTAACAATTACTTCAGCAAGAAGAGTTTCAGAGCTACAGGCCCTCATGGCTGTAGAGCCTTTTATCATATTTTACCCAGACAGGGTGTCTCCGAGGACAAATCCTACTTTTATGCCTAAGGTGGTTTCCAGTGTGGCTCTTAACCAAACAATTCATCTGCCAGCCTTTTATCCAAATCCTCAGAACAAGGGGGAGAGAATTCTGCATTCCTTGGATGTACACAGACAGCTAAGATTCTACTTGAGCAGGACTAAAGATCTAAGAAAAACTGAGCAATTACTAGTGACATATGCTGCAGGATCAGAAGGAAAGGCTATTTCAAAGCAGACAATTTCAAAGTGGATAAGCCACTGCATCCATTTCTGCTACATACACCATGGTAAACCTGTCCCCAAGGGCATCGGGTCTCATTCCACCAAAGCTGCAGCTACTTCAGCAGCCTTTCTCAGAGGAGTACCAACCAAAGACATTCTAGAGGCTGCTACTTGGAGTTCTGTTCACATCCTTACAAAGCGTTATCATTTGCCTCTCTACTCTAAGTCCAGGGCAGGCTTTGCCACTGCAGTTCTGTAGGGCCTTATAGCCGCACCTAATGCTGTTTAGCTCCAGCCTCCCAATCATAGCTTTGGGATTCTAGCCAAATGTAATGACTGCAACAGTAAAACACAAAGAACATAGTACAGTTGTGTACACTTACCATAAATGTAGATGTTCAAGTGTATTCACTGATGCAGTCCAGGTTACCCGCCCGCCATCCCCCAGTCATTCTGAAGTTTATCTTTCCTTCTCTCTCTTCTACAACCTATGTGATGTATTTGCTTGTAGATGAAGGTAAAGTTTATATTGATGCATGTATATACATATCTATCTATATATATATATATATATATATATATATATATATATATATATATATTTTATATATATATTTTTGCTACCTTTTGGGGGGCACCTGACATCTGGGGCAAGAAAAACTAAAGAAAATGGCGTTGGCTGCATGTTTTAGACCCCTGATGACCTGACGTCATGGAAGAGGAGACAGCAATCGACGCAGGACCCAAGACTTTGGAATTCAGGCGGACTGAGGGCAACCTGCCAGCAGATTACCCAAATGTAATGACTGCAACAGTGAATACATTCGAACATCTACATTTATGGTAAGTGTACATAACTGTACTTTTTAAGCACTGCTGTTGGTCAAGGTCTTCATATACAGCCTTTGGAAGGCCACTCTATTACAGCAATGTCTGGTGGGAATGGCTCTTGTGAGCGAATGGGAGTTATAGCTGGTTTGGGGGATTCCGTGCTAAATACTGTCATGGGGGACTCTGTTCAATGTAAACAGTGATAAATGTGCAGTATTGTTAGGAAATTCCAGTTGTGCCCATGTTGTTTTGAATTAATCTGATACTGTGGTTAAAAATCAAACTAAGAAATTATCTATTAACCACCAGCGGGTAGAAGATGATTTATCTAATGAACTGCTGAGTTGTTCAATAGATTATGGCTCTAATATGGCTTTATCTTCTGCTTCAAATGGTCATATTCATAGAAATCATTGTTTAGAAGACTTTTTTGCTGGATCCGATGTGAACAGGCTTGATCAATCCTATGGGGACGTAAAGGATGCTGATATTTTAAGGGGTTGCGATTTACCTGTTTAGATGGGATGGGAGAAAGGAAATTCACCCTGGGGATCACGTCAGTCGCTCTGCTAGACAGGGGTCCAGGGAAGTAAACAGTGTGGGAAGAAATAGCCAGGGAATTGTGATGGCTAGGCTTGTATAGGCCCTAGGGTTGATAGCCTAGTACCAGCCTATGAACCTATGAACCTATGAATATGGGTGTCTTAGGAACACCCTTGAATATAAGGAATATTGATGATGGGTGTGAGGTTATTGCCCCTGGTAGCGGCCTTATAGAATTTGCAAATCAATCTATTGGTCAGCTAAATGGCCAAATTGGGTTACTCCCCAATAAAATGGTTATTATGGAGACATCTAATTGCCCATTAAATATGGCTTGATCTAATAATGAACTTGGCCACTTAACTGAAGTTTTATAACTAACGGGAGGACTCCTGAATATGGGGCAATCTGTTAATAATGATCCCTTCAAGCCACATGCTCTAGGGATCTAAACCTCAGCACAACAATAAATAGGATGTGCTGGAGGGATAGATTCCTGTCCCAGAGACCTCTCATGCTCTGGAACAATATTCCAATCTACAACTGGCAGAGCTCCTCGCTAACCCTCTTCAAGAGAAACCTTGATGAGTGGATGGGAAACAGAAAGTTTACCCCGGGGATCACTTCAATGGACAGAGGCATAGGGAACTAATCTAAGGGGGCGGTGAATGCCAACACATTCTGGCTAGGCTGATAAATGCCTTCGGGTAGATATCCTAGTACCTACCTATGAACTTATGAACCTATGAATCTATGTGGCAATGACTACTGATGTGAATACCTTTATTTCACCTGATGGATCTTCTGCATATTTTAATACAGGAGTTACTAGTCAGGTTGATGCAACCAGCCAAATTGCAGTAACTCAGATAAAGAAACCCTTGAGAAGAATTCTTCGACTCACTCTTTGGTTGTTAACCTTTCTAGTTATGAGTTAACTGAGGCAGAAATGTCCTTGTTATCATGTGGGAATAAATTTGTCCCAGCAGGAACTGATGATTTGATGAATGCAATCACAGATCTGAATTTGTTCTCAAGGAGTTTGAATTTAAAGAATATTTTTAAGAGTAGTAATAGTTCTGTGAGTAGTCATCTGAAAAGCAGTAGTACCTTTATCCCTGTTAGTGTCCCTGTTATTAGTGTCTTTAACAATATATGTGAAAAGCAGATTCGTGACCTTTATGATAGAAAAAGTTTTACAAAAATATATAACTTAACAGCCAAAGAATCCCAGGCATTGAAACTACTGCAGAACAATACTCAAATAGTTATTAAAGAAGCAGATAAAGGAGGTGCCATTGCAATAATGGATGTGGAACAATATTTACGATCTATGGCTGAACTACTATCAGATAGGCAGACTTTTAAACCTATTAGTGGTAAAGAAAAAGATGTCATGAATAGTAAAATACATATGTGCATCTATGATTTGCAGGTGATGGGTGAGATAGATATTGACATCTTTCACTTTCTTAGTGTACCATACCCAACCATTCCTGTGCTTTATGGACTCCCCAAAATCCATAAATCCCTGGAGAAACCTCCAATGAGACCAATAGTATTGGGGAGGGGGTGGATGACTGAATCTATATCAGTCTATTTACAGGATATTCTAAAGGATTACCTGAAGTATATACCGAGTTATATTAAGGATATAGGTGATTAAAACAGCTACATACTTGGTATAGCAGCTGTGCCTATGACCATTTGCTTTTTGTGACATTAGGTATAAAATCTGTCTTTACTGTGATTCAAAACAGTTACAGAATTGATTGTATTAGGGAGATCTTGCAGCTACTTGGATGTTTTCCTGCTAGAAATATTGAAACTATCTGTGAACTTTTAGATCTAGTTCTGGAGAATAACATATTTACATTTAATAAATAAGTTTATCATCAGATATCTGGAATGGCTATGGGCATTGCTGTAGCCAACACGTATGCAAATTTAACATTGGGTAAATGGGAAAGTATTAATCTATATGGAAATGCTAATTTATATGCGTCTAAAGTTTCCTTGTACAAAAGCTTTGTGGACGATATTGTTTTGGTTTGGCATGGTACTATTGTAGAATTACAGAGTTTCTATGAGTACTTAAATAATACCATCAAATTTATTAAATTCAAAATGATATTTTCTGAGGATTCTTTTAACTTTTTGGATGTTAAACTATGAATGACAGGGTCTGGTTTGGAGACATGTATATGTAAAAAAGATGTACAGGTAAAGAAATACTTGCATAAGAAGAGCGTGCACACGAGAAGGACTTTTAAAAGTTTCCTTAAAAGTCAATATCTATGAGCCAATAGACTGAATACCCAGCCAGAGGTTTGTGATGCTCAGATGCAGGAAATGACTAATAACTTTATTGAAAGAGGCTACAATATGGAAGAGATAGAAGCAGCTAGAAGGGATATCTTAGGACTGAGGGACTCAAAAGCTAGACCTTATTTTTCTACTCAGACAAATACTGCTTCTGAAGACTTGGGTGAAACTCCATCACAGCCCCTAAGATACCTTATGACCTATAGCAGAGCTAGTAAAATAATAGAATATGTTATTAGTAACAACTGGGACATCCTGAAGGCCATACCGGGTCATGAAAGTTGGCTTTCAGATAGACCTAGGTTTACCTATCGTAATTGTAGTAATTTAAAGAAATTATGTTATAAAGATTTTTCTTTAAATAATAATATTGTTCCTGTCTTTAACAAAAAGGGCACCTTTCCCTGTTACAACTGTTCTTGTTACTCAAATATAAATCAATCAACTGAATTTGTGCATCCTGTGAATGGTAATAGGTTTACTTTTTATTGACTGAAACATGTAACACACCATCTATTGTATATCTTGCTACTTGTAATAAATGCCTGGGTTTCCATGTTGGAAAATTGGTTAGAAGGTTGAAAGATTGAATAATAGAACATAGATCTGAGATTCGAAGAGAAATATTAACTAACTCTTTAGCTAAACACACTAGAGAAACTGATGATACACATCAGTTTACTTTTAGAGCTATACATGTAATATACCCAAATGCTAGACGTGGAGATTTAATAAATAATGTAGATATGAAAGAATATGAGTGGATCATTCGTTTGGAAGCAGATAAATATCCAGGTCTTAAACAGACTAGATTGAAACCTGTTTTGAAATTTAAACAACAAAAAGTGAAGAAAAAGTGATTATGTACTAGATATGTGTATGTTATTGCTATTGTGCTTTTAAAAGCTTAATTGCTGCTCTTAATTGATATTGTTGATAGGTTGCTGTGTCATGTGATGTGCTTGAGTGATATTTAAAAATGCTGTTTTTATAGCTATTTTATCTAAGACACTAAAGAACGACAGTTTGTATCTGAAAGCTTTGTCGTTTTATTAAAAGTTTTTTGGTGGTGTGGAGTTCTACTTTTTCTTGCTTGACAGGGTGCAAGTCCCAACACAGTCCTTCCACATGCTGCCATACTAGACCACTACATGGACCTGATTTATGAAACTGGAGTATAGTTATGTCACCTTATGGTGGCACAGCTGCCACATGATTGTGCCACCATTGCAGATGCAGATGGCACTGCACATTTTTTGCCCAATCACTGACCATCACTTCAGTGGCCCTGCTTGACAGGGGCACTGGGAACTAACTTTGGACAGTATGATGCCAGGGAATCTTCTTGGGCTAGGCTTATATAGGCTCCAGGGCCATTAGCCTAGTCCACGCCTATGTACCTATGATGCACTCCCACATGTACAGGTAGATTAATGACACCTAGATAGAACAAGTGCCTCAAAATGTTCTCCCAGGAAGGGACCACTGTGCTACTGCAGGCCCTGCATGAGCATGTACATCACATACTGAGCACACATGAGAAGGAATCATCCATGTATGAATGTGTTTGTGTGTGTGTGTGTGTGTGTGTGTGTGTGTGTGTGTGTGTGTGTGTGTGTGTGTGTGTGTGTGTGTGTGTGTGTGTGTGTGTGTGTGTGGCATGAGTTGGGGTGGATTTTAATGCAGTTAATGGCCACAGAAAGACAGCCTATCACAGGGTCACTAACAGTACCATGAAGGACAGCAACAAGGCCCACAACATTGCACAGAATAAGACAGTCATGTGTAAGGGCATAGCTCTTAACCTCTTACCTCCAGAATCAGGGACAAATCCAGAAATAATCTGAGACAATTAGGGGCAATTTTCAATATATTAATACTATTAACTTGAGAAGTTAAAAGAACAGAAAAATGGTAATTAACATGCATTTTTTCTGAACTAAATAGTAAAAGAAATCTATAACTCTAGCTGCTCATTATAAATGTAATCTACCACATTTTCTCAAAAAAGTGCCAGTTTTAGGAGGGATTTGGAAGAACATTGAAAAATTGTGAGCTGAAGTCAGGGACAGTTGATAGGTATGGTAAGTGTCTGTCATTGCACCCCACCTCATGACTATGTAGGAGTTCCTGTTACCCCTGTTAACAGAGTGACCATTAGTACATGCCTACATGTGCAGGTAGACCAATGACACCTAAACAGAATACATGCCTCAAAATGTTCTCCAAGGAAGGGACTAATGTGCTTACTGCAGGCTGTCCATGAACATGGACAGCACATACTGAATATGCATGAGAAGGAACCATCCATCTATGAATGTGTGCGACATGAGCTAGGTGGTGGCTCACACTAGAGTGGGCCCTCACTTTCACTGGAAGTGTCTTGTTATGGTGTGAATAACAAAAAGCAACACTATAAGACAACCATTTAGAAATTGTTTTCTTTTTTTATACTGATTGTCCCTTTTACCTTCACAGAAAATAAAAAGTTAATTAGAAGTCCTGAACATTTTGTCCTGTCAACGCAATATGTGAGCTGCCTGTGGATGTCTAGAGTGTGTAAACTACTTTTTCCCTTATTTTTAGGCTCTGGAATGAAAACAGGGAGATGAACTGCTTTACTCAATGTAAACTCTGAAATAACCTTGGGCATAAAGGAAGTGCTTGTCTTCAAAGTTACCCTAGCTTTATGAAAATGTGATAGAGAGGACTCCCCAAAAGAACTTATAACTCAGATATGCTTCTTGCAGAAGTCAGAACAATGAGTCATCTGTTTTCCAAGATAAGGAATTCAAATCATCATCATGAACAGGCTCAAAAGGAAACAATGTAAGTTTTTCCAATACAAACTGACTATTCCAAGAAGGAGCCATTTGCCTTCTAGGTGGACAGATATGCAAAACACCTTTCAAAAACTTGTTGCAAAGAAAAGGGTATCTAAGGACAAATGATCAGAGATGGCTAGGAGCTGAATCTTAACAGAAGACTAAGAAACGTCAGAGGACAGTAACTCACACAAACACTGCAGAACCAAAGGACTATGAGCCTTAAAGAGACCCTGGTTCTTGTCTTGGCACCAACAGACAATCGTTTCCGCTTTCCCACATATGATTTTATAGTAGCAGATTTCTTTATCTCCTTTAATACTTGCTGCACAGCCTCATAAAACAGTAACTAAAGGGTACAAACGTATCATCTAGGTAGCTATTTGAAGAAGTTGAAGGCTGAGGTGTATCAAACAACCTCTGTCATGTGTAAGCAAATCCATTCTGTGAGGAAGGTTATGGTAATTGCCCTTGGCCATTATTAAAAGAAGGGAGAACCACAGTTATCTTTGTGGTTTCTAAATAAATCTTTAGAATAACCCGAGCTATCAGACAAAAGGGGGAAAGCATACAGGTACTTTCCCATCCATGGGATGAAAATGCATCTGTCTTCCAGACCCATGTGCAAAGAGTCTTGCAGCAGAATTTTTTTATCTGTGTGTTTTAGCTGGAGGTAAACAGCTCATCTTAAGTGGTTCCCCACAGATGGATCAATTCCTGGAAGGTCCTTTGGGTGCAACTTCTATTTGTGAGGGTCTGTCCTGGTCCTGATCAGCTTGTCTGCAATGATGTTTTGTTCTGATATAACACAGGTAGTGTGAAGATACAAATTGTTCTGAGTTGCTACTTCTCCAGTCTACCATAGCTCATATGCAAAGGGGCTAGGACCCACCCACTCCCATTTGCTTCTGCACCACATCACTGTGGTGCTGTCTGTGGTTACTAGCTGAGGTCCTGGAGTCCAAAGAAGGTTTATTAGAAATATCATTTATTTGACATTTAATTCCTTTAATTTGTCTGGTTTGTTCCACAGGTCCTAGACATTTACCTCTTTGGACACAACTCTCCAAGCAAAGTCTGAGGCATCTGTGGTTATAGACTTAGTAAGAGCTTGAAGGGAAAAACGAAGACCTGGATTGAGAGACAACTGCCTCACTCACTGGAGTATCTCATTTTTCTCAAACTCCAGCACTGCAGTGAAAGGAGTGCTGGTGTTAGGTCCAAAATGATTTGATGAACCACTGAATTGCCCTAATGTGCGTTCTGGCCAAAGGAATCACTAGAACAGTACTGGCCACAAAATCTAGAATTTTGAGATATTCCCAAGCAAATCCCAAGACTGATAGGAAATTATCAGAAACCACTCCTTAGAACATTCCAGTTTGTTCTGAGGAAGCAAAACCATCATGAGTGACATCTTTTGAAGACATTGCAGGAAGACAGACCTTTGAGACACAATGGGAGATTTATGTATGTTCATTTGAAAACCCAGGCTGACAAAAGTTTTTTTTTAACCAAGCCAGGGATTTTTGACAACTTGTAAAAGAATCTACAAAAATAAAGTAGTTTACTAACAACTGGAATATACGAATGCCCCACCATCTACATTGAGCTAATACAGAGCCAGACATTTTGTAAACACTGTTAGAGCTGTTGTCAAACTAAAAAGCAAAGCAGAAAACTGAAAAAGTATGCCAGACACAAAAACATGTAAAAAGCATCTGAATTTTTTTGAGAACTGAATGTGATGATAAGCATCTTTGAAATCAAGTCACTAGAAAACTCAGTGGTGGAATGATAGGTAACAGGGACTGTAGAGACAAAATGTTGTTCTCTAATTCAAAGGTTTAGAAAAGAAAGGTCTAGGATGTGTCTCCAGGTTCAGTTTGCCTTTGGCACCAGAAAGACACTTGAATAAAAATATGTCCCTCTTTCCTGTAGGGGAAGAGATTCTACAACCACCCGAGACAGCATCTGATCTAATATAGAAGGCAACTGGGAGGTTTGGCTGCATGTATGAGGAATCCCTTTGAAAGGAAGAAGGAATCCCACAGCCAGCTGTAGCCTTTTTTTAATGATTCTGAGAATCCAAGTGTTTAAGGTTATCTGGTGCCACAGAGAAAAGTGAAGACCTAGACTTTGGGAAATATTTTCAGTATGCCAAGGCGGGGAGGGGAAAACACATGGAGGAGGCATATAACCTGTCTGTTTCTTAGACTGTTGTTTGTTTTGAGAGGACCCTCCTTTTGCTTTGAACCTCCCTGCCTTTGCTGTCTGAAATTTAATTTCCCTGTGCCTTGATGGAATGCTTATTCTATTTTCTGAAAAAGGATCCCCAATGGGAAGAAAGGTTTCTAGCTATGTTTCCTTTGGGACCCCCCCCCCCACACACACACACACACAGAAAAAGAGCATCTGGAAGGATAGTCTTTTTTCACAGGTTCATAGATGTATACTAAGCCCCTTATAAGCCTAGCTGTGCAAATCAAATGTGACCCACAAATTTGACTTATATAGGTGGCAATTTACTGACTGCCTTTGTCTATCAGAGACGTAGGAGCCATACCAGAGGTGAATTTCTGATTACCCATCCATTGGTCCAAGTTGCATTTAAAGAGGGATAGGGAGGAACTCTGCTTCACATGGATGGGGAGCCTGTTCCAGAGATTGGGAAATCTCTGAGAAATATATCTGTCTCTCCAACATGGCCTAATTATATCACAAGCAAAATGTAGGTCCTTTAATCTAGTACTTCTGATGCTGTTTGTTTTGCAGATGTGAAAAAGTTAATCAAACCATGGTCCATGGATGCCTTCTTTGTGAGGCAAAGATCACCTCTCAGAAATCAATGTAAGACATCGTATTTACTCCCTATATTAAGGATGGATGTTCCATTTGCTGCATGTGTCTGGTCAGGTACGTACCAAAAAGGGCATTATACTTTGTGATGTGTCTGATGAGGGATAAGTACAGTGGTACGATGACCTTTATGGACCTAAATGCCATGTCCTTGGTTATAAGTTGAACAACACAGAAGGATTTTCTGACTACCTTGGACACATAGTGGTCGAAAGCTAGTTTACTATGTACATAAGTTCCCATATCCCTGATTAATGAATAAACTTTTAAGGGTGTTTCATTGATGGTGTAGTTACCTGGGGAGGTAGACTTTCCAAAGGTACTATAATGCATTTCCTAGGATTGAGTTTTAAGCCATGGCTTTAGCAATAAACATTTTCCTGCATTAGACATTCCTGAAGGGTGTTCTCATACTGGGGGGGGGGGGGTGTTTGCAGTCATCTGTAAACTTGGTTAGCCAAAGGCCCTGGGGGACTCCTCTTTGTGGAGCTTGCCTCACCAATTATAACCACTTGGGTTCTATTACAGAGACAGCTAGCTATCCAGTGTGTTATAAAGGTGTTTATACCTAGTTCCTTAAGTTTGTTGACAATGCCCAAGCTGGGTATTGTATCACATGCTTTAGCCAGATTCAGGTAGGCAGTATGAACCATTTTCCCCTCATCTATTGCCTTATTCAGAAAGCATGACCTTCCTTTGACTAAGCCAAACTGGGGATGGATCCAGTGACTGGAGGTCTCCTATGTCCTTGTTGACAATTTCCATAATAATTCTTTCCATGACTTTGCAAATAAAACTAATTAGACTAGTGTCTGTAGTTGCCAGGATCTATTGAAGATCATCCCTTATAAAGGGAGATAACCACCCCAGTCCTCCATTCATGTGGCACACAGCTTGTTTTAAGACTATAGTTAAATAACGACTCCAGGAATCCTGATAAGTCATATTTTAGACTATTCAGGTATATATACATATCCAGGCTCAGTGAATATGGCACCATTAACCACCAGTTCAGCACATTGCTGTCTGCTGCTTTTGAGTTTTCTGGCATAGATGTAAAAAGTCATTATGGTTGTTGAATATCCTTTTTAATTTGGGATGCAACCAGGGTAATTTTTTTCTGGGCCTAGTTCTGGGCTTACTTCCAGTTGGTACAGCAGCTGTTCTGCAGCCATTGACAATGTACATGGTTGCACAAAGTTTCTGAGAGAAATTCAGCATAGGCTGCTGTGTTGTCTGGGTTTGGAGTAGCACTGAATTTTGACAAACAAAATCACTTAATAAAACATATTTTGCTTTGTTATAGTTCCTAACTGTTACTGGTTTTAATGGGACTGCAAAGTTAATTTCTATTTCAAAGGAGACATCTTTATGGTCAGACTTTATGGGGGAGGTTGAGACATTGGGGAGGTTGTAGCATTCTCCCATATTTCTAAGCACGAGGTCCAGTATGTTGAAACTTCTAGTGGACATATTCACTATTTGATCAAGAGTATTTACAAAGTCAAAGAATCTATGTGCCTGTAGTCTTGAGGCCCTGTAGGATTCCAGGGCTATAAAGGAGTAATTAAAGTCTCCCATGACCAGGATGTTAGGTTGAATGGTTAGTGTCTTCAGTAGGTCCAAGTATGCATTGTGAGCTTCTTGCGATTTGGAGGGTGACCTATAGATGGCTAGGATATGGTAAAGGATTTTGTTTATGGTGATGTGCACATGGAGAAACTCAACACATCATCCTGTTTGACCACCCTAGAGGAATGCTTGTTATTGATGTACATAGAGACACCTCCTCTTTAGCCCTTGTCTGTGCAACTATTGGTCTAAAAGTGTGGAAGGCACTGAAACCTTGCACTGCCAGGGTGCTCTCTGCCACTTTAAACCATGACTCAGTAACTCCACAGATGTATATTCTCAACTGTAAGGAGAGCTTGGAGGGGGTGTAGTTTTATAGTTAGTGTCCTAGCATTGAGAAGTAACACCTTGAGGTTCAGTTGAGTTGATTTTGCTATGCTGGTAGTGATGTTAATTTGACATTGCCTAAAAAAGGCACTATGGGGGGGATAAAGTTATAGCCAGCTTTAGGCACCAGTGAACCCAGTGGCACCCAACCACAGCAAGTTGTCTTACCTTGACATTTTGTAAGTTTTATAAAGCAGCAAAAGCTAGTACAGCAGTTTTGTGTACTTAATAAACCAGATCAGTAATAACTCATATTTGTATCTCCTTTAAAATTCAGTAATATCTTTGGTTATAGTAACAATGTTTTATCAAGCAAAAGGGTTCATAATTCCATTAAATATTTTAGCACTGACATAGAACCCCGGACTTAGCTAAATTCTGCTAGTTGACATTCACTCCACTAAAACTAACAACATAGCCAACTTTAAGTACTTGCAATACCTGTGGCTGCAAGGGGTTCCCCTTAATCATCCTTCACTGTGTGTGGGGGCCCCACAATATTTGCTGCTGGTTGGGGAAAATGAGGAGAAAAAATGTATTAATTTCCTGATTATGCTTTTTAATGTGAACAGGTCTGGGAAATGACCCTGATAGGATAAAGCTGACAATGAACATACGCAAGGTAAGCACTAGAGAGATCAGTAGCCCAGAGTGGCTGAGATCAGTGCAAACCTAGGATTTTAAGAAACGCTGATGCTTCTGATCTTCAAAGATGGTTTTCTCATTCAGGGAATTTTATAAACACTGACAAAACACTAGTAACTACAACCTTCAACTTCTTTGCAGAAGAATTCAGTGCAATACCTATAATAACGGAATAAAGGCTCAAAATCATGAACAAGTTCTATATATTACTTTAATTCAATACAAAAGTTAATAGTATAACATCTTTTGCATCACCTTTTATTTCTGGGCAATAAGTATAAAACTCTGATGTCTGGATTTATTGACTGTCTATAATCCTGAATGATTTACAAGAAAATCAAACTTTTTACAAAGGAAAGAGCAAAACAATGAGATAAATCAGGGAAGACAAATAAAAGTGAGTTATCCTGCTGCTGTATGATGACTGCTAAATGGCAGTCACTGATCATGTTGTGCCAGTATCAGTGTTATGGCAGTCACTGATCATGCTGTACCAGTACCAGTATTATGGCAGTCATTGATCATGTTGTGCCAGTACCAGTGTTATGACAGTCACTGATCATGTTGTGCCGGTACCAGTGTTGTGGTAGTCACTTATCATGTTGTACCAGTACCAGTGTTATGGGAGTCACTGAGCTTGTTGTACCAGTACCAGTGTTATGGCAGTCACTGATCATGTTGTGGTAGTGCCAGTATTATGGCAGTCACAGATCATGTTGTACCAGTAACAGAGTTATGGTAGTCACTGATCATGTTGTAATGATACCAGTGTTATGGCAGTCACTGATCATGACCAGTACCAGTGCTATGGCAGGCACTGATCATGCTGTGCCGGTACCAGTGGGTCACTGATAACGTAGTACTAGTACCAGTGTTATGGCAGTCACTGATCATGTTGTGCCAGGACCAGTGTTATGGTAATCACAGATCATGTTGTGCTGGTATCAGTGTTATGGCAGTCACTGATCATGTAGTACCAGTACAAGTGTTATGGCAGTCACAGATCATGTTGTGGCAGTACCGGTGTTATGGCAGTCACTGATCATGTTGTACTAGTACTAGTATTATGGCAGTCACTGATCATGTTGTAGCAGTACTAGCGATATGGCAGTCACTGATCATGTCGTACCAGTACAAGAGTTATGGGTGTCATTGATCATGTTGTGCCAGTACCAGTGTTATGGCTGTCACTGATGATGTTGTAGCAGTACCAGTGTTATGGCATTCACTGATCATGTTGTACCAGTACCAGTGTATGGGCAGTCACTGTTCATGTTGTGCTGGTACCAGTGTTATGGCAGTCACTGATCATGTTGTACCAATACCAGTGTTATGATGGTCACTGATCATGTTGTACCAGTACCAGCATTATGGCAGTCACTATTCATGTCGTACCAGTACAAATGTTATGGCAATCACTGATCATGTTGTACCAGTACCAGTGTTATGGCAGTCACCGATCATGTTGTGCCAGTACGAGTGCTATGGGAGTCATTGATCATGTTGTGCCAATACCAGTGTTATGGCAGTCACTGATCATGTTGCACCAGTACCAGTGTTATAGCAGTCACTGATCATGTTGTACCAGTGCCAGTGTTATGGCAGTCACTAATCATGTTGTACCAGTACCAGTGTTATGGCAGTCATTGATCATGTTGTGCCAAAAACGGCATTATGGTGGTCACAGATCATGTTAGGGCAGTACCAGTGTTATTGCAGTCACTGATCATGTTGTATCAGTGCCATTGTTATGGCAGTCACTGATCATGTTGTACCAGTGTTATGGCAGTCACTGATCATGTTGTACCAGTAGCAGTGTTATGGCAGTCATTGATCATGTTGTGCCAGTACCAGTGTTATGGCAGTCACTGATCATGTTGTACCAGTGTTATGGCAGTCACTGATCATGTTGTACCAGTACCAGTGTTATGGCAGTCATTGAACATGTTGTGCTGGTATCAGTGTTATGGCAGTAATTGGTCATGTTGTACCAGTACTAGTGTTACGGCAGTCATTGATCATGTTGTGCCAGTATGTTGTACCATTACCAGTGTTATGGCAGTCACTGTTCATGTAGTACCAGTACCATTGTTATGGCAGTCACTGATCATGTTCTGCCGGTGCCAGTGTTATGGCAGTCATGGATCATTTCTACCAGTAACAGTGTTATGGCAGTCACTGATCATGTAGTACCAGTACCAGTGTTACAGCAGTCACTGATCATGTTGTACCAGTACCAGTGATATCGGAGTCACTGATCATGTTGTACCAGTACCAGTATTATGGCAGTCACTGATTATGTTGTGCTGGTACCAGTGTTATGGCAGTCATTGATCATGTAATGTAGTACAAGTACCGGTGGTAAGGCAGCCAGTGATAATGTTATGCCAGTACCAGTGCTATGGCAGTCACTGATCATGTTGCACCAGTACCAGAGCTATGGCAGTCACTGATCATGTTGTGCTGGTACCATTATGGCATTCACTGATCACATTGTGCAAGTACCAGTGTTATGGCAGTCACTGATCATGTTTTGTTGGAACCAGTGTTATGGCAGTCACTGATCATGTTGTGCTTGTACCAGTGTTACGGCAGTCATGGATCATGTTGTGCCAGTACCAGTGTTATGGCAGTCACGGTCATGTTGTGCTGGTACCAGTGTTATGACAGTCACTGATTATGCTGTGCCAGTACTAGTGTTTTAGCAGTCACTGATCATGTTGTGGCAGTACCAGTGTTATGGCAGTCACTGATCATGTTGTACCAGTGTTATGGCAGTCACTGATCTTGTTGTACCAGTACCAGTGTTTTGGCAGTCACTGATCATGTTGTGCTGATGCCAGTGTTATGGCAGGCACTTATCATGTTGAGCCAGTAACACTGGTACTGGTGCAACATACTGCCACAACATTACCAGTGACTGCCATAACATGATCACTGACTGTCATAACACTGACAGTCACTGATCTTTTTGTGGTAGTGCCAGTATTATAGCAGTCACTGATCATGTTGTACCAGTAAAAGTGTTATGGCAGTCACTGATTATGTTGTGGCAGTATGTTGCACCAGTACCAGTGTTATGGCAGTCACTGATCATGTTGTGCTGGTACCAGTGTTATGGCAGTCACTGATCATGCTGAGCCAGTAACAGTGTTATGGCAGTCACTGGTAATGTTGTGGCAATGACTGCCATAACATGATCACTGACTGCCCTAACACTGGCAGTCACTGATCATGTTGGGGCAGTGCCAGTATTATATCAGTCACTGATCATGTTGCACTAGTAAAAGTTTTTGGCAGTCACTGATTATGTTGTGGCAATATGTTGCACCAGTTCCAGTGTTATGGCAGTCACTGTTCATGTTTTACCAGTACCAGTATTATGGCAGTCACTGATAATTTCTACCAGTACCAGTGTTATGTCAGTCACTGATCATGTTGTGCCAGTACTAGTGTTATGGCAGTCACTGATCATGTTGTAGAAGTACCAGTGTTATGGCATTCACTGATCATGGTGTGCTGGTACCAGTGTAATGGCAGTCACTGATCATGTTGTACCAGTGTTATGGCAGTCACTGATTGTGTTATGCTGGTACCAGTGTTATGGCAGTCACTGATCATGTTGTACCAGTATCAGTGTTATGGCAGTCACTGATCATTTTGTGCTGGTACCAGTGTTATGACAATCACTGTTCATGTTGTGCCAGTACCAGTGGTATGGCAGTCATTGATGATGTTATACCAGTACCAGTGTTATGGCAGTTATGGATCATGTTGTGCCAGTATCAGTGTTATGGCAGTCACTGATCATGTTGTACCAATATCAGTGTTATGGCAGTCTCTGATCATGTTTTGCTGGTACCAGTGCTATGGCAGTCACTGATCATGCTGTGCAAGTACTAGTGTTATGGCAGTCACTGACCATGTTGTGGCAGTACCATTGTTATGGCAATCATTGATCATGTTGTACCAGTGTTATGGCAGTCACTGATCATGTTGTACCAGTACCAGTGTTATGGCAGTCACTTATCATTTATTTTCTGCTGGTACAAGTGTTATGGCAGTCACTGATCGTGTTGTACCAGTACCAGTGTTATGGCAGTCACTTATCATTTTGTGGCAGTACCATTGTTATGACAGTCACTGATCATGTTGTACCAGTGTTATGGCAGTCACTGATCATGTTGTACCAGTGCCAATGTTATGGCAGTCACTGATTATGTTTTGTGTGTACCAGTGTTTTGGCAATCACTGGTCATGTTGTACCTGTACCAGTGTTTTGGCAGTCACTTTTCATGTTGTACTGGTACAATTGTTATGGCAGTCATTGATCATGTTGTACCAGTACCAGTGTTATGGCAGTCACTGATCATGATGTGGTGGTACCAGTGTTATGTCAGTCACTGATTATGTTTTGCTGGTACCAGTGTTGAACAATGTATTGCTTTTTGCTGAAATTAGTACAAAACTAGTACTGCTATGGCTTATGCTTATGTCTGTGTGTGTGTGTGTGTGTGTGTGTGTGTGTGTGTGTGTGCGTGTGCGTGTGTGCGTGTGTGTGTGTGTGTGTGTGTGTGTGTGTGTGTGTGTGTGTGTGTGTGTGTGTGTGTGTGAAGAATATCAGTGAGTTTTATATGTGCACGCACTGAATAATTCCCAAACACAGACATTCTTCTTCTGGGTATCAGTAAAAAAATGTGGCTAACAAGTAATTATATTTCAAAAGTTGTTGTTTGTCTTTCAGCTTTTTCCTGGTAAGGGGTCACCACAGTGGAACTCCAGTCTGCTAATGATTGGCAGTAGATTTTTATGAAATGCCAAGGTGCCAGCTCGATGCCCAACCTTCAACTAAGGCATGCCCATTTATGCATGCATGTCTTTCGAATGCTACCCAACTGTGGGGAGGACATGCAGACTCCACACAGAAGGCACTCCCAAGCCACGTCAAGAATCGAACGGGAGTACCTCTTGCTGTGAGGTAACAACGCTACCGCCGTACCACCGTAATGAATAAAATATATCACAGAACATTTAGACCTTTAGATTTTCTAAGAGTCTGGTGGCCCAACTCCCCAGAATGTATAAGTAGATACATGGGGCTTCCTTAATCATCCTTGACAGTGGGGTCCTCACAAAAGCTGTTGCTGGTTGGGGAGAATGAGGAAGAAATATGTATTAATTTTCTGATTACACTCTTTAACCTGAACAGGAGTGTGATATGACCCTGTCAAAATAAAGCTGATAATGGCCTCTTCTCTGAACTGCACCCATTCTAACACCAGCCCTGCTCAGATGTGTGTGTGTACAGAAATCTGCTACAGGTTATGTGTGTCTGTGTGGGAGGTGAGTTGTGTGTTTATTACTTCTTTGTCATTACAGTCAAACCTCAGAGTTGTGCCCATGAGGTTATTATAGGTTGTGTTTGGGCAGAGAACAGTATGATCATTTTTTATTTTATTTTTCTCACAGACCTCAAAGGTGCAAAAAGCAGGTTACTATAGTTTGTGCAGGGGCAGCATACTGTCCTGGAGCAACAAAATAGAATACATTACTGTAATTTTTTTTTCACTTTCCTCACAATCACACTTCAGGCCTGCATGCAGGTAGCTACCCTTGAGAGTTTGGGTTGAGGATTTACGAGGCATGCAATGTATATACATATATATATATATATATATATATATATATATATATATATATATATATATATATATATATATATATATATATGTCAGCAGTCATTTGAAGTACATGACTGTAGAAATTTGAACCTCTGCTTTTATCCCAGCCTAACAGCAGATGAATGCATAGGCAGTCTTTTTTTTGGGGGGGGGGGGGGGTAGGGAGGATGGCGATTCTAAGATAGGCCCTGTCTATCCAGACGACAACTGGCTTGTTAGTGTATTGGCAGCTACTATTTTGTCATCTTTGAAAATTAAGCTTTTGGTACAACTTATGTCTTCCTTGAAAGAAAAAAAAATAAGACTGAAATTATTTTCTTACTAGTGATTTTTGTTTAGCCCACCATTGGTTGGGAAAATGCTCCAAATTTATTTCAGAACATGCATGACCCAATGTCTTCTGGGGGCTGTGGCTTAACTTGTGTTTTTCCTAAATGGTTATTACTGTGTTTACTTGGTCAGGAACGTTGTGTTGAAAGGATGCAAAGAAAACTAATACTGAACAGAAAACAACTTATTTCCTTAATCAAAATTTCTGTTCATCCATCATTGGATGAAAAGGTTGTGTAAAAAGAAAAAAAAAAACTTTAAAATGCACTTTAGAGCATATAGGATGTTATGAGTTTTAGAAAAAGCTGAAAAGTAAACCAAAATGTGACAAAAGGAATAAAAAAGTAATGTGTATGTTATAGGGAACCCAAAATGGAGGGAAAACAGTGGAAGACTGGTGTGTGTGTGTGTGTGTGTGTGTGTGTGTGTGTGTGTGTGTGTGTGTGTGTGTGTGTGTGTGTGTGTGTGTGTGTGTGTGTGTTGGGGGGTTTGATTGAAACAGTAGGCCTCGGGCACCATTTCACAAAGTCCAGACCTATGCATAGAGTTGCTGCAATGTATTGTTGGTGCAACTAAATGCCAGTAACCTTAATTGTCACTTTGTGAGATGGGCCAACACAGTGTGGTACATAGGCCTGCTGTAATTAAGAGCACTGCAGCTACAGGTCAGTCTGTGCATACTACTCCTAAAAGGTACAGCATGAGCTAAAAGGTTGCTTAGGAGCGGTATCAGTGATGGGGTGATATGAAGCCTGGAGGTGCCTAGGGGGGCCCCCAACGTGACATCTGCTGGGGGCCCCCAAAATGCTAACACTGACCCTGGATAAAGTTTTAGCCAGTATTCAAAAGCAGATGGAAAATGTCCCATGGGACAGATTAGTAATTAAGCATTGCCTGATTATTCCACAATCCTGGCAAGAATGGGTCACCTTTACCTGAAAAGGGCAGCTGAACAGCCACAGAGGACATGCTTGCCTCCTAGTCCTTAGTATCTTTCCAAGAAGTAGAACCAGATAGACTGACAGAAAGAGATGAGTGGTCTGAGGAACATGAGGTAACCACAGCAGAGTCACACATTAGTGACTGAAGTGAAGGGAAAGTTAACACTAAGACTGAAGCCTCCCAGATAACTTTTCTCTTGCAGCTTGAGGAGGGAATAATCGAGTTACAGGAACCCATGTACATGTCCTTGCAGCAAAAGGTGTCAAAGTCTTGAAGATTATGTCTTACCTCCTGACAGAACAAATGTGTTTTGAGGTAATTTTTTTTTATGACCGCCACCAAACACCCAACTCCAACCCTTAACAACAAGTGATAAATTAGAAGAGAATTCATAACAAGGACACACATTTTATGAGGCACAGACCAAAAATGTGAGGAAATAATTTGGACAGTCTATAAAATTCAGGAAATTTGACAGGTATAAAACTGATATATAGTGGTAATGCTAGATTATGCCATTAAGTACCTGCAAGTGTCCCACTATGGAGCATGTATGCTAACAATTTCACTAGGACTGGAGACTACAGCTAAGCACTCATGTTCTTATCCACTATACTCTAGAAACTGCAAAACCACAGGCAGCTAAACAGATGAGGATATGTGCAAACACACACACACACACACACACATACACACACACACCCACACACACCCACACACACCCACACACACACACACACACACACACACACACACACACACACACACACACACACACACACACACACACACACACACAAAGAGTCAGCTAATTATCAGTTGCCAAAAAGAAAAAAAGACCAGCTGAAATGTACTCAATTACAAGAAACAGAACCAAATTAAAAATAAGACAAAAATGGGTGACAGACCCACTCATATGTAACTAGGTGTCTGGTTATTACACATTTAAAATAAGAAGTGTAAACTGAATAAGTAAAGAAAACCAGTACTGTAAATAATTGCATTCCATAGTCATAAAACTTTGCAATAAAGGTACATAAGATACATAATTCATATGTATTTGCTTATGTATTTCTTCCTCAAATGTATTCACAGTACAAGAGCTGAGATCAGTGATCCAATGCACTGTGTTCTCCACTGTTCTCCACTAAGCCAAACACTCTTTCAGGAAATTCAAAACATGTGTCACATCCTACAAAGCCATAGTCCACCAGTAATGGCTTGTATACTATTTGTCATACATTTAAATTATAATCCTTTCAAGGTGAAACAATGATAGTTGTGGGATCTGTCAGACATGTACACTCTCTGTCTCCACTGGGTCATCAGGGAACATTTTAATCTCTTTTCACTGCCTCATCAAGTTAAATGGGGACCTTTCAACTCCTTTCACACCTACTATGGAATTCTCTTTGCCACTGAAAAGTTTTGTTTTAACTGAAGATTCAAGTGATTAATCAACTCTAATATACTCCACTGTTCTCCACCAAGCCAAGCACTCTTTCAGGAAGTTCAAAACATGTGTCACATCCTACAAAGCCATACTCCACCAATAATGGCTTCTATACTATTTGTCATACATTTAAATTATAATCCTTTCAAGATGCCACTCAACCACAGCCCATAAGGTATAACAACGTACCCAACACTCTAGTTATAGGTGACTCTATAGTGAGGCACACTGATGTTCCACTCACCAGGTTAAACAAGGAGAAAGTTACTGTCAGCTGCCTATCATGTGCCAGGATCTGCCACATAAAGCATGCACTCAATGACTCTGTCATTGTCCATGTTGGTGTGAATGACCTGAGATGTAGCTCCATGGACTAAATGAAAAGAGACATGGAGGAGCTCTCCGATCTTGTAACCTAGGCAGGTATGACCCTAGCCCTGAGTAGCATCCTGCCATCACCCAGAATGATACCACAGTACAAGGACAAAATGATTGACTTCAACAATTGGCTAGGCTTCTGTTGTCATTCTAAGGGGATTCAGTATCTGTCTGCCTGGGATGACATGACAGACAGACCACAATGCTTTACCAGAGATGGCCTGCACCTGTCGTCCTTGGGATTCCGGATACTGGCTAAGGTTCTTGCCACCCCTATAGTGCCTTTTTTAGGCAAGGTTCAAATGACAAATTCACCACTGTAACAGGTACAAGCAAGCAAAATCTAAGGGTAATGCTACTCAATGCTAGAAGTCTAAACATCAAAATGCATTCACTCGAGGCACTCCTTAAAATGGAGAACAGCGACATCTGTGCAGTGACAGAGACCTGGTTCAAGGCTCCAGAGAGCACCCCTGCATTACCAGGATATAATTCATACCACACCATTCAGCCACCTAACCTGGACTGAAACACTAAAGGTGGAGGCATGTCCATATTCATTAAGGATATCCACACCTCCAGGCTAGTTGCTCAGCATAATGCATCCGAGATTATCCAAGTGCAACTAACTCTGGGCAAGACCGCAATCCAAATTGTAACTTGCTACAGATCCCCCACCATGCCCCAGGATTCCCACTCCTCATTTCTTGATACACTGGAAAATATTAAAGTGCAACCCAACACCCTAATAATGGGCAATTTTAACTACCCCACCATTAACTGGGAAAACTACTAATGTACCAACTCTTTTGCTCAACATTTTCTGGAATTCATAAATTCCAACACCTTGGATAAACTTATCCACACCCCCACCAGGGGCAGCAATATCCTAGATCTGGTCATTACCAACATGGGCGACCGGTGTTCCACACCAGAGATCAATTCCTTGTTGGTCAGATTCGACCACAAGCCAATCACCCTGAATATCCACATCCCACCCCACTCCCAATTAGGGAAACCACGGTAAAAAATTTCTCCAAGGCCAACTTCATGCTTCTTAAGACAGAAGTGGCAAACTTCACAACACCCATGCGGATGGACAATAGAGGTACGATTGCTGAATCCTACACAAATGCACTTGATAGGGACTTACACGAGTGCATGGATCATGCTATCCCTAACAGAACCAGGATGCTATCCTCCAAAAAAAGGAAGCCAATCTGGTGGTCCCCCTACCATAAACAAACTCTACAACAGAAGAAAGAAACTGTTGCAAAAAAAGAGTAAAATCCCATGATTGGAGGAAATCCCTGGTCAGCCTCAGTAAGAAGCTGAGATCCCTCATAAAATCCTTCAAAGCTAGTTACAAAAACAAAATCACCACTGATTCTAAAGACAACCACAAAGCATTCTATAGCTATATCAAGAATCTCAATGGCAATACTCAGATCTGCTCTGAGTTACAGCACAATGGCACTAAATATACAGAACCAACTGATATTGCCAACATCCTGGCAGATAGATTCAGTGCTAACTTTACTCCCCTCTTACCCCCCTAAACAGTCCATCTCTATACCAGAAGAATGCAAAGTTCCTATAGTCATAGCTGCACAGATGAAAACCACACTCTCCAAAGCCAAGAACACATCTATGGGACCTGACAACATTCCAGGCTGCATTCTACATGTACTATAGAATGAACTGGCACCCCACCTAAGTACCATGTTCAATCACAGCCTCACACCAGGCTTTGTGCCCACTGAATGGCTCACAGTGATGGATATCCCACTCCACAAAGGGGGAGCCACCACGGACACTAGGAAATACCGCCCTATTAGCCTAATGAGCCTGGTCTGCAAGGCCATGGAACATATCGTCATGGAACTTATAAACAAAGACATTGGTAATCTCCAAACTCTGGACCCCACCCAGTTCAGGTTTGCAAAAGGCAAATTATTTCTCCTAAACCTGATAGACTTCTTTGAAGCAGTCACCAAAGCCATAGACGAGGCTAAGGTGGTTCACACAGCCTTTCTAGATCTTGCCAAGGCTTTTGACACCATCCCCCACTCTGGAATTATAGATAATACTAAACTAGGTATAAATCCCTATGTCACAAGATGGGTTGCCAACTGGCTCACTGACAGAACCCACACTATGAAAGTAACAGACTCCAAATATGACTTCAGACCAGTGATAAGTGGAGTACCACAGGGTTCAGTCCTGGGTCCTCTCCTGTTTGGTATCTACTTTTCTGAAGTACAGGCTAACACAGAAGGTCTTTGGGTAACAAAGTTTGCAGATGACTGCAAACTAGGAGCCATAATCAAAACTCCTAACGATGTAGACAGCCTACAAAAGGGCATCACTGAGACAGATGCCTGGTGTCAAAGCCATGGCCTAAAGCTCAATGCCAAAAAGTGCATTGTCATCCCCTTTGATAAAAACTCTGTACCCATGAGCTACCACAAAGGCAGTAGTCTACTTAACATCAAAAGTGCGATAAGAGGCCTTGGGACACAGGTGGACAGTAGTCTCTCCTTTGATAATCACATCACCACAGTAGTCAGGAAATCCTTCTACATGGCACACCTCATCACAAAAAGTCTCTCATCCAGGAAAAAGGAGGTCATTGTTCCCCTCTACTCATCACTCATTAGACCCATTATAGAGTACAATGCCTCTTTTGGTATGTACCTCACAAGACATCTACAACAACTGGAAAGGCCTCAGAAATACCTCACAAAGAGGATTACCAGCCTCAGATAGATGCCCTATGCAAACCGTCTCAAAAAACTACAGCTTTACTCCATCACATATCGCTTACTCAGAGGCGATCTCTGCCTAACATACAAAGCTATGTCAAGCCCAGAGCTGTTGGACATGCTCCACTTAAAGAAATCCCTCCGAGCTACATGCTCTAGGGATCTAAACCTTGTCACCACAATAAACAGAACATGCTGAAGGGATAGATTCCTGTCCCAGAGACTTCCCATACTCTGGAACAAGCTACCAATCTATATCAAACAAAGCTCCTTATTAGCACTCTTCAAGAAAAATCTTGATGATTGGATGGGAAAAAGGAAATTCACCCCGGGGATCACCTCTGTGGCTCTGTTCGACAGGGGCACAGAAAAATAATGTTCTTGGGTGGCAAAAGCTAGTGTACCTTTTTGGCTAGGCTTATATAGGCCCTAGGGCCAATAGCCTAGTACCTACCTATGAACCTAAGAGTGATGAAGCCAGTCTTATGGTAAATCACTGAAAAACTGACTTTCTATGGCTTGCGTTATGCTATAGCTCAATATTGTCCAAAAATGTTGCTGTTAATTTCACATTTATTGTGCGTAAGTGGTTACAAAATGTTTGTCAATATATATGAAATGAACATGAATTGTGAATTTTGTGAAGACTGAAATGAACACTGACAACAACATTCAAAAATGACGTTGGATTTCAGCCATGGAGACAGAGTGACTGGTAGCCTCAGCAATAATTTACAAACAAGTGTATTGTACAAAGACATGCATTTGGAACACTTTTCCCCAGGCTTCTGCTGAAAATTGGTTTAGTTTCAAGTCGGACTTTCCCAGTAAACAAACAAAATAAATAAAAAATATATATTTTCCTTGTTTACATAAAGGTGATCGCATTGCCAGTGTTCTTCAGAATCATATGGCATAAAAGGCCAACAAGAGTAGAATTATTCCTCTTTAGTAACCTTGTTATTCTGAACAAAAAAATCCAACCAAGGCAGCTGTCACTTAGTAACTAGGATTAAAGCATGCATACTAATTGGGTAGTCACTACCTACCTGATTACATTTCATTCAACTAAATTAAGAGTTTCTCTGCCAGAAAATGTAAGTTTCAGTCAGAAGACGTTAAGCATTGCCAGCATAGTACTGCATTACAATATATTAATGCCCAAGGACTGGCAACTGTCCATGCCCACAGAGTGACCCATTATAAATGACACAGTTTGTCAATGCAAATTTCTACTTCAAATGGTCTTTTTAAGTCTCTCTCAGCCCACCCTACTATGGTTGAAAAGCTACCTATCCAATAGGTACTAGTCAGTAAAATGACACTCCACCCTCTCCATACCACCCAGTCACCACAGTGTACCACAAGCTCCCCCCTGGTCGCCTCCTCTTTAACATTCTTACCTCCCACATCCACACAACAGGCCTTCCTAATACTACGTTTAAGCACCGCTAAGCACAAACCCGCTCAGCTGTGCTTAAACTTGACGTTTCTAAATAATTAAATGTATCTGGTTGCTATTTTTAGATGTCTGGCATGTGCTAAGCACTGTGCCTTGCCATGCAAACACACAAAAAAAAAAAAAAAATTAAAATACTTTTTAAATACATTGCTATCCTGCACTTTGACAGTGCAGGGAATGTGTTATTTATCTCCGGACACTGTAACACACTCCCTAGACTGTTTCACAAATCGTGTTACACGGCTCTCCCTCAATAGTGCGCGTTCATTAACATGCAAGATGCACTGCCGAGGAGGATCTGCATACACAGCCACAGTACCTTCCTTGTAGGTCTTTCACTATTCCTACATGGATTTAATAAATCCTCAGATATTTCTAGAATTCATGAGCAAAGAATTTAAGAGCTATGAAGAGGACCACACCTTTCATCTGCTTCTGCATTTGCAGAATGTCTGTGGCTTTGTCTTTTTTTTTTTTTTTGCTGTGCCCCTAAATTTCCCATAAATCACTGAGCATTACAAGCAAGTCAATAATGCCAGATGTGAAAGTTTCATGCAGCTTATTTTTCAAGAAATCCATGCCGATGCAAAAAAAATGCTATTCTATTTTTAGCTCGTTTGCAGTAATACTTAAAATTGTCTTCGATTTTGTCCCATTATTATTTTTGGTTATATTCCAAAATTCTTGAGCAAAGAAGTTGAGAGGTATGCAGGGACCATAACGCTCAGCTCCCCCTGATTTTGTAGAACTCCTCTGACATTGAATCTTACTTTTTAACCTGTCTGTGACTTTAAATCTGTGAGATTACAAAGAAGTCAATAATGTCTTTCCCAGACATCAGAATTTCTTCCTTAATACATGCTGATGCAAATTCTGTTGTTCTAGTAATGTTTTTTTTAAGTAAAATTAGAGTGGTACTTTAAAATCTAACCCTGATTTTGTTTCTCTGGCCAGTTACAGAATTCTTGTTTGCAAGAGCACTGAGTCACATTAAAATTATATAAACATATATCTATATCTATCTCTCTATATATATGTGCATGTGTGTGTGTGTGTGTGTGTGTGTGTGTGTGTGTGTGTGTGTGTGTGTGTGTGTATATATATATATATATATATATATATATATATTTATATATATATATGTATATATATATATATATATATATATATATATATATATATATATATATATATATATTACCTTTAGTTTATCGAATGCCCACTTCACCGACACTAACTTTGCTGCCACGTCACATTAGCGACAAATGGAAAACTGACATTTCCCGCAAGGTAAGTAACCATTTGGCCATCTACCTGAACTTTGTCCTTTACCCCCGCAGTAGTGCATTCTTGGAGTTGGTATATTTATTAAGGGGGTGTTGGGGCATAGCCCCCCCCACTCACATCAGTGGGTTTGTTTTTTTGGTAATTCCTGAAGTCAGGATGGCCAAACGGTTACTTACCACACAGGAAATGTCGGCTTTCCATTTGTTGATAATGTGACGTGTTGGCAAAGTTAGTGTTGGTGAAGTGGGCATTTGATAAACTAAAGGTAACCCATATATATATATATATATATATATATATATATATATATATGTATATATATATATATATATATATATATATATATATATATATACACATATATACATATATCTGGCTTCCTGAGACAGTTTAAAAAAAAAATGTACTTGTTAAAGAAGCCATGCCTCAAAAACTACATTTTCACAGCTCCCATCAGTCCCTTGTCATATGACTCTTTGACTGGAGATTGCTGGGAAAGTACTGAGACTGAGTGCACATATCAACTGATCACAAGTGCTTAGACTACAGTTTTCTTCAGTCTCTAGTCAAAGACTAGAGGTTGTTGACTAAGAAAGACTAAGAAAGCCCTTGATTAGTTACAAAGAGCAGCAGATTGCACCTGCTTAGAAATACTGTCTAGAGGGCACAGTATTTCACAACTGGGGCAGGTGTCACAGCATGCTGTGGTATGGAGCTTTCTATGTCTCCAAGGTAACAGCATATAGCTGAAGTAAGTAGACCTAAAGGTAAGTTGTCAACTACACATTACTTCTAACTATTGGAATGTCAAATTCAGAAAAAATGTAAAGACAACAGTACAAAGAAGCATTTCAGAGCATTCAAAGAAATGGAGTGGTATAGACAGGCGAAAACAATATGAAGTACTAATTAAAGAAAAGTACCTAAACAGAAAGAAATGAAGCAATATAACATGTAAAGACATATGACTAAGTTATGAAAGAAGCAATTAATTAAAATATTGCACAATTTATGTAGAAAGTTTTAAAATAACAGCAACATTTCTGTCAGGTATGCAGGTGCAGAGAATAGTTTTTAAACACTGTTTTGACAAGAGCCAAAACTTTATTATTTTTTCAAACACTTTTATTGAATTATCTATTGTGACATAGACAAATTTGCATTCATACAAAAGTAATCAAACTATATATTAACATAAACATTATACTTCACATATATCGGTATATATCATATAGCCTAAGCAATATTGCATAAATTATTCAATTCATACCTTTTTTAAAACAATAAACATCTTTATTAAACCATCACTTAACCACACAGGCAATCATACATTTATATAAATGAAAACACACCACAATGACATGATCCTAGTTGCAAGCATTTATATCACAAACCACACTGACACACCTCCAGTTGCAAACATTATACATTACGTATAATCTACTCAATCTTTTTCAGTCAAACATTATATAGCTCATTTAAGTCCTGCTGCCTTTTAAACCCCATTGCTCTCTTGTATGTATTGTTCCCACAATTCCCATGTTTATTTATGTAGTTTGCTCCTACCCTTTTCTAAAGATCTCATTTCCAGTTGTTTTATCTCTGTTACTATATTCACTACATCCAGTATACTTGGTGTAGATTTTGATTTCCATTTTCTAGTAATTGCTTTTTTGGCAGCCACCATTATAGGCACAGCAAGGCCTTACCATGCCTAAGCAATTCTGATTCTGTATCATAGCTCAGAAAAATCATCTCCCTCATCAGACCAATCTGCCCACTCAGCATCTCTGGCAGTGCATCATGCAGGGAATCCTTAAAGTCTGCCCACTCACTGCACCATAGGAAAATATGTTCACAATTACCACTTTCTTCCCCTTCACACCTCCATTTGCTGTTTGCCTGAGGAAAAATTCTCTTGAGTCTACTTGGGGTATAAAAATATCTATGTAAACATTTCCTGGCAAAAATCCTAAATATTCTTGATTTTGCTATGTATTTGGGATTGCAGTCTTCTACAAAGACAACCTAAGCATAGACTACCTACCCATCAAGTACTCTTATGATAATAACTTTGAAGTCTTAGTAACTTGGCTCAGAATCAACTCAAAGAAAAATATTACCATAATAGCCATTTACATACCTCCCAACACCACTCCCACTGCCACTGAGAAACACATAGTCTGGACAGCCTCAACCTACACCCATGAAACCATTATCCTGGGTGACTTCAACTTAGACTGGAACACTTGCACTGGTGATAATCTCTCCACCTTTGTAAATCTACATAGTTTCTCCCAAACTATCCATTTTTCTACTCAAACTGATAAACATAGCAAAAGGGAATCTATCTTAGACTGGTGACTTATTAACACCACCACCCACAACTATCTCTCCAGATGCCTTCCAAATAACTTAAGTGACCATAGACTTACCTACTTAATCCATCATCAGCTCAACCTAACCAGAACCATAGTTTACAAAGTCATACGAAATATGACAAACATCTCCAAGAAAGCATTCTTAGATGTGCTCAATAAATGTAACTGGACAGCACTCCATCATCTCCAACTCAACCTGGCCATTACATACTTCAATGACACATTTCTAGCTATTCTAAATAGCTTAGCACCAACTCGTACATGTCATGTTAAAAATAAGAAATTGTCCTGGATATCTAAAGAAACCATTAGACTTCAAAAACTAAGGGACAAAACCGGGTTTCAATACCAGAAAACAAAATAAATAAAACTCTGTTAGCATACCAGCAGCTCTGCAATCAAAAACATATTATTCATCTATGCAAAACAAATATGAAAACAACCCCAAAATGTCCTGGCAGGCAATTAACTTGCTCCTCCACCCATGTAAAGCCACAACCCCAGAACCAACAACCAATAACCAAAGTGTGAGTATTGCCTTTCAAATCAACACCTACTTTATAAATACCATCCTCTCCTTAGTTACAGGGAACAATTCCACTCCACTGTCTCTTCCACCTAATATGGAAAATAACAACAGCTCTTATGACCTCAAACATGTCCCAACCAACTCCATAAGAATGATGCTGAAAAAAACTGAAACCTTCTGTAGCAGCTGACCAACTCCCCAATGAGTGCCACAACCTTTCAGCTGATGCCATAGCTCAGCCTATCTCCATTTTGGTAAATAGATCTATAGCAGAACAATATGTCCCAAATTTATGGAAAGTTTCCTATATCAACTCTCTACATAAAGGAGAATCATTAACAGAATTAAACAATTACAGACCCATTTCCATCCTTTCCCCATGTGTCAAAATTCTGTTAAAATGTATACACCCTCAATTACTACAACACCTTCTCTCTCATAGGTTCATAGGTTCATAGGTTCATACTAGGCTATCTGCCCTAGGGCATTTATGAGCCTAGCCAGAGTATGTTTGGCTTTCGCCACCCATTTTAAATTAATTTTGCTATGCCCTTTTTCGAGGTTAGTATACTGTGCCTCTGTCTAACAGTGACACAGAAGTGATACCCGGGGTAAACCTACGATCTCCCATCCACTCATCAAGATTCCTCTTGAAAAGAGTCAATGAGGGACTCTGCCTAACCTGGACTGGGATTTTATTCCAGAGTGAAAGGAGCCTCTGGGTTATGCATCTGTCCCTCCAGCATGTCCTATTTATTTCAGTGCTGAGGTTCAAGTCTCTCGAGCGTGTAGTTCGATGGGATTTGGATTTTTTGAGGTGCAGCATGTCCCTTAATTCCAGGTTGGACGTGGCCTTATACGTCAGGCACAGGTCACCTCTGAGCAGGCGGTATGCCACTGAGTAGAGCTGGAGTTTCTTTAACCGGGCAGCATATGGCATCTGTTTGAGCCCTTTGATCCTCTTGGTGAGGTACTTTTGGGGTCTTTCCAGTTGCTGCAGATGTTTGGTAAGGTACATCCCAAAAGGGGCATTGTACTCAATTATGGGCCTGATGAGGGATGAGTAAAGAGGCACGATGACCTCCCCTAATCTAGATGTGAATCCCTTCATGATTAGATGGGCTATATAAAATGTTTTTCTAACCACTTTGGCCACGTGGTTGTCAAATGAGAGATTGCTATCAACTTGGGTCCCCAGGTCCCTAATTACTTCTTCTGTACTTAATGGATTACCACCTATGTGGTAATTTGTGGGCACTTTGTTTTTGCCAAAGGGGATGACTATACACTTTTTGGCGTTTAGCTTGAGGCCATGGCTGTGGCACCAGTTGTCTGTTTCTACGAGGCCCTTTTGGAGGATGCTTGTGTCGGCTGGAGAGTTGATTATGGCACCCAGTTTGCAGTCATCTGCGAACTTGGTCAGCCACAGTCCTTCCGTGTTGGCCTGTACCTCTGAGAAATATATACCAAACAAGAGAGGTCCCAGGACTGAGCCTTGTGGGACGCCACTTGTAACTGGTTTGGAGTCTGACATGGCTCCAGCAATTCTAACCATGTGGGTTCTGTCCTTGAGCCAGTTTGCAACCCATCTAGTGACATAGGGGTTTATATTTAAGCTGGTGAGCTTATCTATAATGCCCGAGTGGGGTATTGTATCGAAGGCTTTTGCGAGGTCCAGATAGGCTGTGTGGACCACCTTCCCTTCGTCAATGGCCTTGGTGACTGTTTCAAAGAAGTCAACCAGGTTTAAGAGGCAGGATCTGCCCTTAACAAAGCCAAACTGGGTAGGATCCAGTGTCTGTAGGTCCCCAATATCTTTATTTATGAGGTCCATGATGATCCTTTCCATAGCTTTGCAGACCTTATCTCTCCCTCCTAACATGGTTTCAGACTGAAACAAAGCACCACCACAGCCCTAATTAATTTCTCTAACACCATTGACCAACTCAGAAATTCAAACCAGTAAATAGCGTCAATCTTCCTAGACATGTCAAAAGTGTTCAACACTGTCTCCCATCAGCAACTCCTTAATGCTCTTGTCTCACTGAACCTATAAAAGACTTCCCTCTCCTAGTTCTTAAGGTATCTTTCTGACAGACAACAAGCAGTATGATGGAAAGCTGAACTCTCATCACTTCTGCCTGTCTCAGTCAGAGTCCCTCAAGGATCCATACTAGGGCCACCTTCTTTTCACCATCATCTCTAATGATCTAGCTTCATCCACAACACATCTTAAAGTAGTTCAGTATGCAGATGATTCAACTTTAATCTGCTCAGCAGATAACTTAGTAGATCTCCAAATAGTAGCCCGACAAGCATATCTAAGTAAATTGCAACTAATCCTCAACCCCAAAAAGACACAGTTAATGCTATTTACCACTAGTAAACAATCACCTATCACCCCTATATATATACATGGATCTACTGCTTTTTGGTCAAACTACATTTGGTTGAACATGATTTCAGGCAGCCCACTTCACTGAAAGCTTATTTGATAAAAAGCTCATTTAGTCGAATTCCATTTGGTCAAAAATGGAATATAGCCCCTGCCCCACTACAGTACAAACCTAGAGTGAGAATATAAACTAAGGGGGGTGTAGGGGCAAAGCCCCCCACATTTTGCAACTAGTTTTTACTGACGTTATATGTTTCAATGTATTTTTCATGGATACACATGTATGTAATAGTGCATACACTGCAATTATGTGGGGCTATATCCCCCTTACTTTATATTCTCACTTCAGGGTTGCACTGCAGTGGGGCAGGGGCTATATTCCATTTTCGACCAAATAGGTTTTCAGTGAAATGCATTTTTGGTGAAGTGGCCTGCCTGAAATAATTTTCAACCAAATGTAATTCAACCAAAAGCAGTAGACCCATATATATATATATATATATATATATATATATATATATATATATATATATTGATATGAAGGAAATCTTATTTGTTCATAACTATTATTTAATATATACATAGTACTAATTTTATTTTTCTCACAGTGATCTTTACTGAAATGCTTGAACCTGTATCTACTATAAAACTGTATTGAATACTTCTTTGTATAGGCTAACTAGATGATGTGTATTCTGGATCTTAATATATATATATATATATATATATATATATATATAGTTTTTCTCCCAGGGCCTCCGCTGTAAATGGGCTTCTGGCCCAGTCAGACTTTCCCGGTAAACAAATACAAATAAATAAATAAACACATATATCCTGCCATTGTTTCTTTGTGAATTGCTTGAAACAGAAATGTAGATAGCATTTATAATTCTACTTACTATAAAATAAATGTTATGTATAAGTAGGTACACAAGTTCCCTTGCAGAAAAAAACAAAAAACAAACAAAAAAAAAAACAGAACTATGAAATATAAGCTTAGGTGGAAGAGACTATGATCTCAGATATGGGAATCACTTTACCATTTTGTAAGTTTTAGACTCGAGACATGTAACCAATGAGATGGCTGTGTTGTACTAGGGAGTTAGTACTTCAAAACACCTGCGGGTGTAATAAGCAGCCCTAAGATTTATGAGGAGTTTCTTTTTGGAACTGGAGAACTTTCACTGTATGACCAAGACTGTCCTCCCATTGACTGTGCTGTACATTGCTGTATGAAAGCAGTAACACTTTGTTCCAGTGGCATAGTGGATTTACTGTCTACATGTTAGTGCTCATTCAAGCAGCCTATAGCCCCTAGCTTCCACATTTCTTTGATATCTCTAGTTATTATGATTACTGAAAACTTTCCTTCAACTCCACCCCCTCCGTACCTTATTTGCAATGCATGTATGTAGACCAACACCTCTCACCTCCTGCCACCTTTTGTGGCCCTAATCATATGTGAAAAAAAGATCACTATTCTCACATTCCTCTGTTTGCTATACCCTAGAACAGGCTTTTTACTTCAAATATTTTATTAATATGTACAGCATAATAAAAACGCTCTCTCTCTCTTTCTCTATACCTGTAAAATCATAGTACATGGCTAACTCCTTATGTCAGTATTATCAGCTTGCTAATTAGTAATGTTAAAATGTATCAGCAAAACAAAAAACAGCCAGGCAGTCAGTGTCTAAATAAAAAAACTTTAATAAAGTAAAATAGTAAAAGCTACCTACCACATAATACTAACTTCTTGTAGCAACAACTGCTAATGGATGTTATGTACCTCAAAAACAGATTGTATCAATTGTTCACTGATGAATCTCAACTACATTTTAACCATGTTTAGTATATGTCACCATATTTTAAAATTGTACTATGCTCTACAGCTGTTTTACATCTGTTTTCTTCTTGTCTTGCGTCCTTAACTGGACTAATGTCTATATTTAAATGCTATGGTTTTTTAACTGTATAATGCAAATAATACTTAAAGTGGAGCTTTTCTCCCTGGGCCTCTGCTGAAAACGCACCTGTGTCCAGTCAGACTCTCCCGGTCAACAAATGTAAATAAAATAAATAATAAATAATAAATAAAATAGCAAAACACAAATAAAAGGTGAGCGCTTTTCTACCTGCTCGGGGTACTTCATCAGATATAAACATAATTGAACCAACCTTCACTTAAATACTAACATCTTAATCCACATAACTTTAATACAGGTTTAATTGGTATAATATCATTTAACCCTTTTCCTCTGGTTGCTTGCAGAATATCATCCACTTAATCTCAATACATTCAGTACGTGTTCTAATATCTCCCCCCTTAAACTAGTTTTTCTCAGCTCAATGACCATAAATTTAAACCTATGGTCACTTCCTGCATGAATAACATGTTTTGAAAGTGCATTTTTATGATCACATTTATTAATACAGTATAGATGTTCTTTTATACGATCTCTCAAACAACAATTTGTCATACCCACATAAACAGAGTGAAAAACATCACATAGTGCCAAGTATACTAAATCTTTCATAGCACAATTGGCATAAATATTAAAGTGATATACCCACAAGGTGTCAGGACGCATAAACTATCAACTCTAATATATCTACAAACATTGCACCCTCTACATAGAAACATCCCAACTTTATTTATTCTTAAATTATCCTGTGGTTTTACCAAAGGTTTGTAACATAACAGCTTTTTAATTGAAGCATAATTTTTAAAAGAAAAAAAAACAGTTGCATTACATATACTGTCAGCCCTAAAAAATCTTCCAATGTTTTCTTATAATGTTACATATAGATCTGGTATTATTAGAATAGGTAAGACACATTCTCAAAGATTTATTAGTTCTCATATTACTACTACAGCTGTAATCAAAACTGCAGTGAAAAAAGGTTTAGTTCGAGTGTTTCTCAAGGACATAGCACAGTTCTGAGACATATTTATATCTTTCTCTTCATAACCTCTATTAATAAGGTTATCACTCAAACAACTGAAAGAATCATACATATCATATTCAGAACTAAACACATATGCTCTCATTCCTACTCCAAAAAAACACAGTACTTTCTCACAGTCCTCACCAAACTCCAACATCTGCATAACCATTTTAACTCCAGGCTCACCATAAGTGGGGATATCCATCCCAACCCAGACCCAAATCCATCCTGTCCAGCACAAACTGCTCCAACACAAATGTCAGAACATAACAGCCCCACTTTCTTCATCCCTGGGCAAATCAACAACAGCAACAAAACCAACCATCTTTTAATGCTAAATATTAATATTAGAAGTATCAAAAATAAAATCCCTGAACTCCAGGCCACAATAGCACACTACTCCCCAGACATAGTTGCTTTAACAGAAACCTGTCTAAATAAAAACATAGCTAACTCAGACGTTCTCCCTACCGGCTACAATATCATTAGACAAGACAGATCACTTCGTAATGGGGGTGGAACTGCCTTAATCTACAAGTCCATCTTAACTGTCCATCAATTACCAAACTCCTACCCCTCCCTCAATAATTGGGACATACGTATCTCACAACTTCACCCTAAAAAGGTCATCATCACAATTGTGATCTATATTCCACCTGGTAATACACCTGCTAGCCTTGAAGACTTCTTATCCTGGTGTTCTTCCACATACTCACAAGAAACCCTTATTCTGGGGGACTTCAACCTAGATTGGTTCACCTGTATATTAGAACCACCAAGTAATCTAATAAAATCTCCATGGCTACCAGCAGCTAGTCCAAATTCCAACTAGATGTGATAAAAAATCTAAAAAAGAATCCATCCTTGACTGGGTCCTAACTAACAAACCCACATTATACCCTCACACAGGCAGTCTCCCAGACACCTTAAGTGACCACAACATAATATACTTTATACGTTGTAGAACAAGCATATGCAAAACCACTAACTATATATCCACTAGAAACACAAAAAAAAATCTCTCCTGAGGTCCTCAACACTTTACTCTGTAACTGTGACTGGACCCCCCTAAAAACTCTCCCACTTGACCAGGCTGTAGCATATTTCAACAAAACATTTCTACAACACCTAGACACTGTCGCTCCATTATGCAAAATCAAGGTTAGAACCTCTACAAACCCCTGGCTCAGTAAAGAAACCAAACAAATCCTCAAGTCCAGAGACACTGCCTGGCTTTACTATAAAAAAACCCAAAGAAACGCAAAGCCTAACTAAGTACCAAGAACTGCACAACCATGCAAAAAATGCATTAGGCAGGACAAAAAAATCCTACTACACAACATTACAAACTAAATACCAACACAACCCACAAAAATTTTGGAAAAATGTAAACCAGCTACTAAAATCCACCCAAAAGGCTACCCCCAAACCAACCACCCCTGTCACTAAAGTTCCCATTAAAACACAATTCAACTCCCACTTTGTGAACTCAATTCTATCCTTAGTATCACAGGACAGTTCCTTCCTCACTATCCCCCCAACACAAATAACACTAATACAAGCTTTACCCTCAAAACAGTTTCCACCACTTCAATCAAAAGCATGCTCTCCAAACTAAAACCCTCATCAACAGCAGACAACCTACTCCCCAGCTATTTCTTGAAACTCACAGCAGATGCTATTGCTATCCCAGTCTCCACTCTCATAAACAGATCAATTGTTGAAAACTATGTGCCCAAACTCTGGAAAATATCCTATGTTACACCCATACATAAACTGAACTTAATAACTATAGACCCATTGATTTACTCTCCCCCCTGGCCAAAATCCTAGAAAAATGCATCCATACCCAAATGCTAAACTATCTCCTAGACAGCAACATCCTGTCACCTACTCAGCATGGTTTCAGACCTGCCCATAGTACCATTACAGCCCTCCTCTGCTTCACAAACACAATAAACCATCTCAAAAATGAAGGCCTACAAGTGTCAACTCTTTTTTTGGATATGTCCAAAGCATTTGACGCAGTCTCACACCAAATCTTGCTAAACAAATTAAACCAATATTTGTTTGTGTCTTTCGGCTTATTCCCGGTTAGGGGTCGCCACAGCGGAACTCCGGTCCGCTAATGATTGGCAGTAGAGGTTTATGTGCTGGCTTGCCGGGCCTAACGCACAACCTTCAATGAAGGAACGCTCGTTCACGCATGTCGCCACACAGAAGACGCTCTAACTGAGAATCGAATAGGCAACGTCTAACTGTGAGGTGACAACACTACTGCAGCACCACCAAACCAATATAATCTATCAAATTCCACTCTTACCTGGTTCCAAAGCTACTTAACTGACAGGTACCAAGCTGTGAAATGGGAAAATTCTCTCTCTCCTCAGCTGCCCATAACTATAGGAGTCCCACAGGGTTCTAGCTTAGGACCACTACTATTCACAGTCTTCACAAATGGCCTCCATACCTCCACACAGCATGCATCTATAATTCAGTATGCAGATGACACTACCTTAATCTGTGCTCTACAAAATATTCCCACCCTCCTGCAAACAACTCAACTAGCATTTTCTGACGTTGAAAACTTCCTTACCAAAGCCCAACTTATCCTCAGTCCAAAGAAAACTCATCTTATGATTATAACCAGTTTTAACAAAAACATTAACAGTCAATTCACTATCTACTCCACAAATGCTACTCCAATTGCTCCAGTGGCACAGGCTAAGCTATTGGGAATAACCATAGACTCCCACCTAAAATTTGATAGTCATCTCAACTTAACTATTAAAAAAGTACATGCCAAATTGGGGTCACTCTACCGTATCAAACCATTTCTTAGCAACAACACAAGATCAGCCATTGCTCGCTCCCAACTTCTATCCACCCTACTCTATGCATCTCCCATTCTAACTAATCTCAACAAAACTGAACTAAGCAAAATGGAAGCCTCCTATAACAGAATTGCCCGCTTTGCTGCAAATTGCTCATATAGAACTCATCACTGTACTGCTTTGAAACAGCTCCACTGGCTTGAACTGCCTAACCTCCTAACCTACAATCAGCTCTGCCTCTGTCATTCTATCTATTACCTCCCCAATAAGTGTCCTGCCCTCAAAAACCTAGTACAACATCACTCAGCCAAAAGGCCTCTTAGATCATCAAGCAAACTACTACTAGAAGTCACCAACAGCTACAATAGCTTTGGAGATGCACTATATAGTAGGTCAGTGGCTAAAAAATGGAACTCTGTCCCTACTAGCATTCAAAACACATCATCCAAAGCCTCCTTTAAAGACCTCATCAGGCAACATCTCAAGCAAAGTTGGCAGTGCCATGATTGCTCCCCAGGCTAGTGAAAATGGATAACATATACATACTAAATCTAGAGCACTTGATAATAGTTTTCAGTCTTACTCACATACACTGGCTAATCTCCAATGTATGTACTGTACCTGTGTACTATGTATGTATTCTACCTATGTTCCAAATTTCAGCTGTACACCACAAATCTATTAATTACCTTTATTTTTAAAATTAATATTTTTTGTTTGTTTCTCTCCACTGTAACTGTTTATGTGTCGCATACCACTGTAAAAACATGTCTCTTGTAATTTGTGTGTATACTGATCATGTCTAAATAACTAAATGTGTCTGTAATTTTTCTTTGTGGAGCTTTTCTCCCCGGGCCTCTGCTGAAAAAGGGCCTTTTCGGCTAAGTCTGACACCCCCGGTTAACAATTGTAAAATAAAATAAATAAAATAAATAAATATCACTATCCCTAGTATGCAAAGTGCAGATCTAAAGAATTGCCTCCTCAAAACATTCTGCTTAACATGTTTAGAATGCATACTACTTGCATGCAGAATACCATTCTTCTTACAAGATTTCATATATAATGATGTTTCTATACCACTAGGGGTTATAGCAACAGATACATCTAAGAAATATATCTTCTGCTCAGAATATTCATAGGAAGATTTAAGGAATGTGGTTGCATTTTCAAGATATTTAACAAAATCATGTAAGGCTTCTGGATTACGTGCCCAGACAAAAAATATATCATCAACGGAATGACTATCATGTAAAATCATCTCAGAAAAGCTGTTACCCATATTAAAAATATATTTTGATTCCCATTGGGCTAAAATCATGCTAGCATAACTATCTGCACACATGGTGCCCATTGCGTCTCTGGTACATTGTATAAAAAACTTTTCTGCAAATAAAAATGCATTATGCTCAAGAATAATATCCAAAAGAGAACAAATAAGATAAATGGAATCAGGATTATAATCAGGATGTTCATTTAGAAAAAGTCTAACATTATCAACACCAGTTATGTTAGGAATACAAGTAAACAGTGACGCAAAAAAAGTTATAATCAAGGTAGCTCTTAAACCATTCGGATAACGTATTTAAAAAGAGTTTAGTGTCCTTCAGGATAACATCCACTTTGTTTAAAATAGATGAAGGTGTTTTTTCTCTCTCTCTCTCTCTCTATATATATATATATATATATATATATACATAAATATATATATATATATATATATATATATATATATATATATATATATATATATATATATATATATATATATATATATATATATATATATATTAAGGGATTCTGTTGCCCAGCCACCTACCTGACACTATAGGTCGCATTGGTGGGTCAGTGGAATTTTTATGTATTTTCGGAAGCTCATATATCTGTGGTATAACTGGAAATTCAGTTATGAAATATTCATACAAAGTCTTATTAATAGTTCCATCCATTAAAAGGTTGTCAAAACAAACATGTACTTTGTCAGTTAAAGACATGACCTGAAATTTAGTACATTCAGTATATGTATTAGAGTCACCTAACATAACTAACATACTATCTACAGTATATACTGAGATAAGACTACGACAACTATTCCCCCTCCCTTATCAGCGGGGCAAATACTGATATCATTGAGTGCAATAAGTTAACATAAAGCCATATATTGTTGTCGATCGATATTATTAAAATGTTTTCCATGCCTATGGTTAAAATAATCAAAAATGTCATCTTCACGTAACTTGTAAAATTACTCCAAAAAAGGCAGATTTATAGGTGTAAACAGACTTTGTTTCTTAAAAACAGTTTGTATTTCACTAGTCACACCAAATGCAAATTCAGTGTTATGTTATGTATAAATAATTTAAGATCAGTCAAAAATGTCATTCAGTTTAGAATTTCCCACAGGAATAAAAGCTAAACCAAGACTAAGTACATCTTGCCATTCCTCAGTCAGGGTACTTGTTGATGTATTAAAAATGATGTCCTCTGTATTTTGCTGTGAACTGCTGGTCCCATTTCTTGTTGCCTCTTGCGCATGGATCTCTACCTGCTTGTTGATCAACCTCTCTCTGCTGATTTCACCATTTCTGGTAGCTGAAGCTGTAAAAAAGGCTGACTGGTGGAAACCAAGTCATTGCCTCCTACCAATAATACTGCCAAATTCAAAGCACTAGAATTGTAGTTGGAGGAGGTACTTGGAGGCATTTGGTTATTGACCAATGGTTTAACTACATGAGTTGTTAGAGGATGTGCAGAATCAATGGAAGCGTATTTTAAACCACCATGAGTCATAACATTAGATTCTGCAGTAGCCACATTATTACCATTAGAATCAATATGTAGGGTCTGAGGCCAATTATCTGTACAATGTTTTTGGTTGGTCTCAGGCCAACAGAAAATGTCCTCATTCCTAAAACCAGTGATGCCTCTAATTAATTTCTTTCTTTTTAATTTCAATAAGATGTTTCTCATACAAGTCAGTCAGATAATAACTCTTTTAGTTTATGTTTAATAGCAACTACATCAACAAGGGCATTTATTTTCTCTATATCATTCACAATACTTCTATGCAGTGTTGTTTCAATATTACCAAAATATTTAAATAGCATGTGGATATAGCCAAAACTCATTTCTAAATTGAAAGTTTTCCAGTCCTTCAATAAATCAGGTAGTGAGTTACCATAAATAGACATCTTGTAAACTCGCAAACCCCTCAGAATAACCTTAGATTTCAAGCATGCTACCAGATGTGATCTCTGCCATTGGATGGACTTATTTGAGTATATAGATAGTATGTTAATTATGTTAGGTGACTCTAACACATATATTGAACATACTAAATTGTGGGTCAGGTCTTTAACCCCTTTTCATGTATGTAGAGAAATGCCTTCATCCTATTTTAGACAAAGTGGATGCTACCCTAAAGGACACTAAACACTTTTTTATGGGTTATCCGAATAGTTTAAAATCTACTTTGATGATGACTTTTTGTCCGTGACTACGGACATTGTGTCACTGTTTACTTGTTTTCCTAACATAACTGCTGTTGAGAATGTTAGACTTTTTCTAAATGAACAGTCTGATTATAATCCTGATTCCATTTATCTTATTTGTACTCTTTTGGATATTATTCCTGAGCATAATGCATTTTTATTTGCAGAAAAGTTTTTTATACACCGTAACAGAGTCACAATGGGCACCATGTGTGCAAATAGTTATGCTATAGTATAATCCAAGATGTAAAGGAGAAACATGGCAGATAAAACAGACGTTTATTTAATGGTAAGCGCTTTCACACCATAAGTAGGTGCTTCATCAGACCAACAAAAAATAATCACATTCACTTAAATGCTATAACAATTAAAATTATTAACAAGTACAGCATGTGATTAGCTACTAATCAGACTATGCATTCCCATCATTAAAGCAACAGTGCTACTTTACTATTGCAAAAATCAGAGCATATATATTGTTGGACATTACTTAAGGGGATGAGATTTTAAATAAGGTTTGGTAGAAGCTTTGTTATTCAGACCCAGTAAATGATCTGCTTGTAGCCTTATTATCCATTTAAGTTCATGTTGTTCTGTTAGTTTTCTAAGATCGGCTAAACGTAAAGTTTGATGTATACATTCTATAACCCTAAAGCTAAAGACATGGGTATCACCATGTTCAATTATATGTTTGGCTAAGGCACTTTTATCGGCATCTCTATTTTTTATAGCTGCTAGATGTTCTCTAACATTTTCTCTGAAAGAATGATTAGTCATCCCAACATAGAATGAATTACATAATGCACGGACAGCTAAATATATAATATTTCTAGTAGTACAAGTATCTCTAATTTTAAATCCAAACCGCTTCGCTGTTACTGGATGTATAAAAATATTATCATTGGTTAGTACATGACAAACATTACATGCTCCACAAGGATTAATACCATTGTCCTGCAACTGCTTTGATGTACTAGTACTGGAATAGCATAATAGTCTTTAAAGTATTTTTATTCTTGTAACAAAAATGTGGATAGTTATCACTTCCTTTAAGTGCTGATCTGATTTCAGAATAAACCAGTTCTTTTTAATAATTTGACAGACTCTATTTATATCACTAGAAAACTGCAAACTAAAAGAAACTGTCTGATCACATTGTCATTTATACTGATTAGAATAATTCAAAGCATTAGAATTCGAAAAATATGGTTTAGGCCTAGTTTGTCTTAAAGTAACCACTTCATTCATCATAGTACTTACTTCCTAGGTTTTATAATTACGATCTAACAATTCATTATGAAATGTAATAATATCTTGTTTAAATTGCTGATCATCAGCATCTTATCGGGAAATATGCATAGCTTGACCTTTAATAATATTTTTACATATGTGAGGTGAATGCATACTTTCTCTGTAGAGAGAATATTATTCCTTCTACAATTTTTTCTGTGTAACACTGTACTAAAGTTACCATGAAGATCATTACGAATAGTAACATCTAAGAAGTCTATACAGGATAGTGAATTAGAATATATGAAACTTGAAAGGTCTGTTGTACAGTGTAAAAACTTAATAAAATCATGTAAGGCATTATGCTCAAGAATAATATCCGAAAGAGTAAAAATAAGATAAATGGAATCAGGATTATAATCAGAATGTTAATTTAGAAAAAGTCTAACATTCTCAGCACCAGTTATGTTAGAAATATAAGTAAACAGTGACACAATGTCCGTAGTCACGGACAAAAAATCATCATCAATGTAGCTCTTAAACTATTCGGATAACCTATATAAAAAAGTGTTTAGTGTCCTTCAGGATAACATCCACTTTGTCTAAAACAGGATGAAGACATTTCTCTCTCTCTATATATGTATATATATATATATATATATATATATATATATATATATATATATATATATGGAAAGGGACTCTGTTGCCCAGCCCCTACCAGACACTATAGGTCGCATATTGGGTCAATGGAATTTTTATGTATTTTTGGAAGCCCATATATCTGTGGTATAACTGGAAATTCAGTTATGAAATATTCATACAAAGTATTATTAATAGCTCCATCCATCAAAAGGTTGTGAAAACAAACATGTACTTTGTCAGCTAAAGACATGACCTAAAATTTAATACATTCAATGTATGTATTAGAGTCAGCTAACATAACTAACATACTATCTGCAGTATATACTGAGATAAGACAATGACAACAATTCCCCCTCCCTTATCAGCGGGGTGAATACAGATATCATTGAGTGAAATAAGTTCACATAAAGTTATATATTGTTGTTGATTCATACTATTAAAATGTTTACCATGCCTATGGTTAAAATAATCAAAAATGTCATCTTCACATAACCTGTAAAATGACTCCAAAAAAGGCAGATTTATAGGTGTAAACAAGCTTGGTTTCTTAAAAACAGTCTGTTGTACAGTGTAAAAACTTAATAAAATAATGTAAGGCTTCTAAGGAACCTGTCCACAATAAAACTAAATCATCCATAAATCTCTTGTAAAAAGCTATATGTTTAACTATTAGAGTGTTCTTTAAAACTGGTTCTTCTTCCCAGTTAGCTATAACCATAATGGTGTAGCCATTTGCACATGGAGTGCCCATAGCTATGTCTTGTTTTTGTAAATAATAAATGCCATTAAATAAGAAAATGTTATTTTCTAGTCTATGCTCTAATAACATGCAGATGAAATCTAGCTTATAGGTTCATAGGTTCATAGGTTCGTACTAGGCTGTCTGCCCTAGGGCATTTATAAGCCTAGCCAGAGTGTATGTGGCTTACACCACCCCTTAGGATGAGAATACTACGCCCTTTTAGGGTTTAGTTTACTATGCCTCTGTCTAGTAGTGACAAAGAGATGACCCCCGGGGTAAACCTACGATCTCCCATCCACTCGTCGAGATTTCTCTTGAATAGAGTCAGTGAGGGGCTCTGCCTAACATGGACTGGGATTCTGTTCCAGAGTGTAGGGAGCCTCTGGGTTATGAATCTGTCCCTCCAGCATGTTCTATTTATTTCTGTGTTGAGGTTTAAGTCACTTGTTCTCGTGGCTCTGATGGATTTGGATTTTCTGAGGTGGAGCATGTCAATTAATTCAGGATTGGACATGGCCTTGTACGTCAGGCACAGATCACCTCTGAGTAGGCGGTATGCGACTGAATAGAACTGGAGTTTTTTCAGTCGGGCAGTATGTGACATATGTTTAAGACCCTTTATCCTCTTGGTGAGGAACTTTTGGGGTCTTTCCAACTGCTGCAGGTGTCGGGTGAGATACATCCCAAATGGGGCATTGTACTCAATCATTGGCCTGATAAGAGAAGAGTACAGGGGCACAATGACCTCTCTTGATCTAGATGTGAAAAGCTTCATGATAAGGTGGGCAATATAGAAGGTCTTCCTAACCACTTTGGCAATGTGAGTGTCAAATGAGAGGTTACTGTCAACCTGGGTCCCTAGGTCCCTGATTACCTCTTCCGTACTTAATGGATTACCGCCTATGTGGTAATTTGTCGGTACCTTGTTTTTCCCAAAGGGTATGACTATACATTTTTTGGCGTTTAGCTTAAGGCCATGGCTCTGGCACCAATTATCCGTTTCTATGAGGCCTCTCTGAAGGATGTTTGTGTCCGCTGGAGTATCAATTATGGCGCCCAGTTTGCAGTCATCTGCGAACTTTGTCAGCCACAATCCTCCTATGTTTGCCTGTACCTCGGAAAAATAAATGCCGAACAAGAGGGGTCCCAGGACTGTGCCCTGTGGGACACCGCTTGTGACTGGCTTAGAGTCTGACACAGCTCCAGCAACTCTGACCCTGTGGGTTCTGTCCTTGAGCCAGTTTGCAACCCATCTTGTGACATATGGGTTTACATTTAAGCTGGTGAGTTTGTCTATGATGCCCGAGTGGGGTATTGTGTCAAAGGCTTTTGCAAGGTCAAGGTAGGCTGTGTGAACTGCCTTACCCTCATCAATGGCCTTAGTGACTGTTTCAAAAAAGTCGACCAAGTTCAGAAGGCAGGATCTGCCCTTGACAAAGCCAAATTGGGTAGGATCCAATGTCTGTAGGTCCCCAATGTCTTTGTTTATGAGTTCCATAATGATCCTCTCCATAGCTTTGCAGACCAGGCTTGTCAGGCTTATGGGGCAGTAATTTCCAGGGTCCGTAGAAGCACCGCCTTTGTGAAGTGGGACCACTGTTGCCGTACGCCACTCTTTGGGTACGTATCCTGTGGTAAGGCTAAGATTAAACAGCAGCCTTATGTGTGGGTTTAGTTCCTCTTGAGTTCATGTAGCACACAGCCCGGGACACCATCCGGTCCCATTGATGCTGTGTTTTTAGCTTTAGAGAGGCGGCTCTCACCTGGGCATCTGAGATGTTAGGGAGGCTACACTCTGCTGGGATAGTTATTTCTCCTTTTGGGGAGGAGAAATTTGCACTGAACCTGTCTGCCAGAATGTTGGCAATGTCAGTGGGTTCAGTGTATTTTGTGTCATTTTGGACTAACTCTGAGCATATCTGGGAGTTTCCACCCAGGTTTCTAACATAGCTAAAGAAGGCCTTGTGATTGTCTTTTGTGTCATTTGCGATTTTTCTCTCAAAGTTGGCCTTGGATGATTTTATGAGTGATCGTAGTTTTTTGCTAGTACTGATCAGAGATGCCTTTCCTTTTAGGGATTTTGCTCTGTCATGTAGTAGCTTCCTCCTTCTGTTGTAAAGTTTGTTTATGGCTGGGGTCCACCAGACCGGTCGCCTGCCTTTGGGGGAATGGGTCTTGGTTTTATTTGGGATTGCATGATCCATGTATTCTTGAAGGTGCCCATAGAAGGCATTTGCAAGGGATTCAGCAGTGTGGGTTGTGGTTTCCACTGGCTCAGGGGCCTTGAAAGATACCACTTCAGTCTTAAGAAGTGTGAAATTTGCTTTTGAGAAGTTCTTCACTGTGGTCTTTTGTGCAGGGGGTGGGGGCGGGATGTGGATTTCCAGTGAGATTAATTTATGGTCTGATCTTACCAAAGAGGGATGTACTTCCGGTGTGGAGCATTTTGTCCCCATGTTTGTGATGATCAGGTCTAGTATACTGTCTCTTCTTGTGGGAATGGTGACTAGTTGTTCCATTGCATTTGAGTTTATGAATTCTAAGAACCTTTGGGCTAGAGTGTTGGGGCTTGAGTAATGTTCCCAGTCTATGTTTGGGTAGTTGAAGTCTCCCAAAATGATGGTATTTGGAGAGACATTCATACTCTCCAGTGTCTTCAGGAAGGCTGTGTGGGGTTCCTGAGTTTGAGAGGGTGGTCTGTAGCATGCTACAAACTGTAAGGCAGTTTTGCCTATGGTTAGTTGCACCTGGATAGTCTCCGATGCTTCGTGCGTTGCCACTAACCTGGAGGTGTGGGTATCTTTGATGAAATTGGATACACCCCCTCCTTTTGTGGTTCTGTCCAAGTTTTGGGGCCGGAAAGCATGATATGAGGTAAAACCTGATAGTGCTGGGGTGCTCTCAGGAGCCTTGAACCAGGTTTCAGTCACTGCACAGACATCGATGTTCTCCATACTGAGAAGGGCTTCGAGGGCGTGCATCTTGAGGTTTAGACTTCTGGCATTGAGCAGCATTACCCTTAGTTTTTTTCTACTTGTGTTTTCTAGGGAGGTAGGTTTGTCATTTGAGCCTTGCCTAAAAAAGGCACTATGGGGGTGGCAAGAGCCTTGGCCAATATCCGGAAGCCCAGGGGTGACAGGTGCAAACCATCCCTTGCGAAGCAGCGTGGCTTGTCAAGCATGTCATCCCAAGCAGACAGACACTGGATCCCCTTAGAATGACACCAGTAATTAAGCCAATTGTTAAAACTGTTAAAGCTTGTTATGTCATATTGACTTCTATGACTTAAATATGATTTAACAGCAGAAATACCTTGTGAATGGGGAATAACTGTAAGTAATGAATTCACATCTAATGAAACCAGTATACAATCAACTAAAGTATCACACTTATCAGAAACAAAAATATAAAGCTGTACAAATTGTTTAGTATCACATTGGGAGATAAATCTAATATAGACTTCAGATTTTTTTCAACATATATGGACAGAGGTTGCATTAACCAACCTTGGCCTAAGACTATTGGCCTCAGTGGTTTTTGATAAATGACCTTATGTATTTTTGTTTGACCATTTAGCAATGGAACAATGGGATATGTAACAGTAACACAATCTAATAATTATTTAGAAATAATGTTACTTAAAAACAATCATATAAAGATTTACAAACATAACTACAGAATAAATCTATATCAAATAAAGAAACCTCTGTGTTGACTGCTTTATTGTTCAACATTATTTGCATTTGTTGTAGATAATAACTACTATCCATTATAACTATACTGTCGCCATTATCGGCTGGGAGGATAACAATTGTTTCAGCGTCTTGTAACTTACACAATGCTCACTGTTCATCTCTATTGAGATTATACAAACTTTTACCCTTGTACTGTGAATTGTACATGTTCAACAAATCTGATGCACATATATTACAAAAAGTTTCAAGAGCCGGGTTAAGTTCAGGCATATAAGTGCTGTTTTTTTTTAAAATGATTGTCTGTGGACTGCTATGGAAATGCTTAGTGTGATTAGTAGTGAATCACACGATGTAGCTGTTAATCATTTTAATTGTTATAGTATTTAAGTGAATGTGATTATTTTTTGTTGATCTGATGAAGCACCTACTTATGGTGTGAAAGCACTTACCATTAAATAAACATTTGTTTGTTTTATGTGCCATATTTTTCCTTTACATCTTGGATTATACTGTGGACTTAAGCAATTTTAATGTTCTTGGAGTTAATTCACAGTGGCACTTCTTTTATTTTTAAATAGATATGCTAACATGGGTTTAGCCCAATGGGAATCAGAATATGTTTTTTAATACGGGTAAAAGGTTTTCTGAGATGATTTTATGCTATAGTCATTTCATTGATGATATACTTTTTGTTTGGGCAGGCTCCAGAAGCCTTATATGATTTTGTTAAATATCTTGAAAATACAATCACATTCCTTAAATTTTCCTATGAATATTCTGAGCAGAAGATATATTTCTTAGATGTATCTGTTGCTATAACTCCTAGTGGTATAGAAACATCATTATATATGAAATCTTGTAAGAAGAATGGTATTCTGCATGCAAGTAGTATGCATTCTAAACATGTTAAGCAGAATGTTTTGAGGGGGCAATTCTTTAGATCTGCACTTTGCATACTAGGGATAGTGATATGTTCATAGGTTCATAGATTAGTACTAGGCTAACTGCCCTTGTGGACTATTTTAAGCCCAGCCAATTACCCCATGTGAGAATCAAACCCTGCACCTTGTGTCTGTAAGGTAAACACCTTAACAATTTTCTATGATTCTTTTAGTTGTTTGACTGATAACCTTTTTCATAGAGGATATGAAGAGACAGATATAAATATGGTTCAGAACTATGCTATATCCTTGAAAAACACCCAAACTAAACCTTTTTCCCATTGCAGTTCTGATTATAGCTGTAGTAACAATATGAAAACTAATAATTCTTTGAGAATGTGTCTTACCTATTCCAATGATACCAAATCTATTTGTAATATTATAAGAAAACATTGAAATATTTTTAGGGCTGACAGTAAATGTAATGCAATGTTGTGTGAGCAACTGCTTTTTTTCTTTTAAAAATAATGCTTTCATTAAAAAGATGTTATGTTACAAGCCTTTTGTAAACCACAGGATAATTTAAGAATAAATAAAGTTGGGCTGTTTCTGTGTAAAGGGTGCAATGTGTGTAAATATATTAGAGTTGATAGTCAGTTTATGCATCCTGATACCTCATGTGTATATCACTTTAATGTTTATGCTAGTTGTGCTATGAAAGATTTAGTATACTTGGCACTATGTGATGTTTTTCAGTCTTTTTATGTGGGCATGACAAATCATTGTTTGACATATTGTATAAAAGTACATCTATACTATATTAATAAATGTGATAGTAAAAATGCACTTTCAAAACATGTTATGCATGCAGGAAGTGACCATAGGTTTAAATTTATGGTCTTTGAGTTGAGTAAAACTAGTTTAAGAGGAGGAAGATATTAGAACACATACTGACTGTATTGAGATTAAGTGGATGACTGTTCTGCAAGCAACCAGAGTAAAAGAGATAAATAATTTTACACCAATTAAACCTGTATTAAAGTCACATGGATTAAGACATTAGCATTTAAATGAAGGTTGGTTCAATTATGCTTAGACCTGATGAAGTACCCTGAGCAGATATGAAAGCACTTATCTTTTATCTGTGTTTTGCTATTTTATTTTACTAAAGTTTCTTTATTTATACAATGACTACCTGGCCGTTTTTTGTTTTGCTTATATATACGTTCATTATGTATACTGTCTTTTGCTCCTTTTCTGTGATTTTCCATATAAAAATGTAACAACATTCTCATTCACATCATCCTTATGTTCACTCCCAAATAAGAAATACCAGGTAGGTAAAAGTTTCAAACCCGTCATGCAACTTGGGCTACAATCCAGCCCATCTTTGCTTCAAAGTGGGGAGAGTGGCTAGTGCCTAAGGAAAGTCCACCAAAAGTGTTTTGCAGGTATCGTTCACCACAACTTTTGATATTAATAGGTATTGTTTTTCCCATACTGACTATTTTACACACCCACTTTGCAGAACTCAGTGTTTCTGTCCTTAGATACTTTCATTTGGCAAGGGCATTATATTTTATGCCAGTAGTAGCCCAGAAATGTAACTCCTTATTTTTTCAACAATGGATCCCTAAAAACTCTCCTTTGAGTAATATCATGGAATCCCTAACAATTAAATACATTAGCCATAAAGGTAGATTCCATGCCCCGACATTCCAACCACAATGTTATCACCATAAATAATGACTATTCCTTAAGGAAGTATTTGTTTGTTTGTTTGTTTGTTTGTGTTTTGTTTAATATGTTCCAACTGGTTTGAGTCTTAATTATCATGATGGCCTACATAGAAAAGCTCCAGACAGTATTACAAAATATAAGTGACACAACACATCACTATTACAGAACTACATTCAATGAAGTAATAAAACAACAGTTGTGAACAACTTCAGGTATTTGTATAAAACAAAGTAGTGAAACATTCAACTACATATACAACAGCAAGTAAGCAGGAATTACACATAACAAGCTGTTGTATGTCAAATATTACATATACAACAGCAAATAAGCAGGAAACATGCATAACAAGCCACTGTATGCCAAAGATTAGCCTAAAGGCAGCTTGATACAGGGTTGACATATCAAAGCAAGTAATATTATTTCATGAAATTATTTCAAAGCAGTAGTATATGGTTTAAGTGCAGGTGTTAGCTGATACATTTATTTTAACTATACTTTACATTATTGATGAAAGAGAAAAGAAACTTTATCATAAATTCAGGTGTCTTATTTGTAATTCTGATATTATTAGGAAGTTTATTCAGTATTAGGAGTATATCGTGTTTGAATAAGTTGCATTTTTTATGTTAGTAAGTTCATCTTTAAGTATTAGGCAATCATTCTGCAGACTACTACAAGCCTTGCCAAAAATCCCTATCCAGTACTTCTCTCTAACCTCAAGGAAGACAAAATAAAATAGACCATGGTAGAGTCTTAGGCTGCCCATCCAATTATCTAGGTTTACATTGAAGATGGCCAAGTTGCTACTCTGTTTGACATTTAGTGGAAGTTTGTTCCAGATGTGAGTGATACTTGGGGATATGAAACTAAAATGCCAATATGTCTTATTTATCTGTTGATGAAGATTTAGTTCTTTTAACCAGGTATGCAAAGTACCAATTGTCCAGTGAAGGAGCAGGAGGTCAAAAAGGGTCATGGCAGAACAGGCTTGGCACAGATCTCCTTGGAGGAGTCTATAAGAGACTGAGTACAGGAAAGGGGGTTATAAATCAGTCATGATAACTAAGATTGTTGAGCCCCTGATCTTTTTAGTTATAACTCTCTGAGGTCTCTCAACTTGAGTGATATACTTTGACAAATACATGTCAAAATGTATATTATATTCAAAAATGGGTCTGCTGAGATATAAGTAAAGGAGAATTAAGACTTTTTGGATCTAGTGGAGATGCCTTTTAGAAATGAGATAAACCATATAGAAGGTTTCTAAACCACTGCAGAGACATGACGGTCAAGTGATTCTCTTATAACACCAGGGGGTATGTTACCTATATGGTATGTGTAAAAATGTTTTTCTTTTTTCTTTTTTTTGTTTTTTACTAAAATTAACTATGTCATATTTCTTCACATTTACTTTGAGATCATTGGGGTTGCACCAATTGTTAACGTGGTTCAACCCATGGGGGAGCAATTGTGAGTCAGAGGAAGATTGAATAACAACACTCAATTTGCATTTCCTACAAACTTTGATAGCCATAGGCCAGGAGTGTTGGCCAGGAAGTCAAAAAAATAGATGTTAAATTAGAGAAGGCATTACACAGAGCCTTGCAGTATACCACTAGTAACTTTTCTGCTTCCAAAAGTGGCACCTGCGACTCTAACTACATTGGATTTTGATAGACAACCAGATGTTCTTCGTGTTTCACTGTTGCAGTTATCACATTTGGGTTATCTGCCTGCAGGTAGCCCTCAGCTGGCCTGAATACCAGAGTCTTGGATTCCTGCGGTGGATGCTGTCTCTTCTTCCATGACATCAGGTCATCAAGGGTATAAAACATGCAGTTGATGCTATTATATCAGTCTTTCTTGCTGCGCGGTGCCCAAAGCAGAAGCAGTTTGCAAGTGTCGGTCGGCCGACTCCTGAAATTGTTGTTTTCGAGTTTCAGAACCGAAGTCTTCAAAAAAGCTAAGCAACCAATTGGGGATCCCTTTTTCTTGCTCTTAACCAATGTCAGTAAAGGTTAACAACTGTATTACCTGTGAAAAGCAAATACCTCATAAAGATTTTCATTCGTTCTGCATTCCTTGCTTAGGCAAAGACCATGACGTCCCTCGCTGTAGGTTTTGTGCCTTGTTCAACCCCCAAACTATTCATCATCAGTCTATATTTGCAGCAAATTATTTTGGTACTCAGTATAACTATCCAGAAATGTCTTCGGTAAGCCATCTGACTACCGATATTCTGAAAAAATGTAAGGTTAAAGACAGAGACAGACCGCATAGGTCCAAAACTGCCAACAATGCTTCTATTAAGCTAGTCACCAGTCCACCGGTACTCAGTGAGGTGTTTCACAGCCCCTGATACCCACTATTTCTGATTTGCAGGCCTCTACTGAGACCCATTTGCACTCCGGTATGCTGCGAGATGCTTCTTTGATTATGGAACCTGCGGATGTCTCTACCTTGGATGGGTCCGGAGCCGCTGTGCAGGCACTGGCTTCTGAGGGTGTATTCAGGCCTATAGACTTGCATTTTAAACTGATGCCATCTTCTTCATCCAGGCCTATAACTCGACCCACGCCTAGAAAACCGACGTCCAAACAGCATGCTCAGGCCCATATGCCTAAAAACAAATGCTTAGAATGGTTGAAGACATTACCTTAATTAGGGGAAGCCACCCCCCCCCCCCACAAGAGACCTAGAACTGGTTTTCCTTTTGATTCTTCTGATCAGGAATCTGATATTTCTGTTTCTTCTGATTACCAGGATTTGCCCTTATCTACCTATGAGGATTCTGATGCAGAGGATTCCATTCCCTCTGCTTCTCCTCCAGAAGATTTTTCTTTTGGTGAAACTTTGCACACTCTTAGGGAGCATTTCTGCTGGGAAAGCCAGGATTACTCTGACTCCAAAAAGAAGCTTAGGGAATTCTTACTCCTCCCTCAACACAGGCCTTTAGCTATCCCGCCTGTTCTGGATATTGTGGACGATGCTTTCTTGTAATCTAGCCTTTCCCCAGACTCTTTACCTCCAACTCCCAGAAAACCTGACAGGTATTACAGAGTACCTGACTCTCACAAGTTCCTCTTCAAGAATCTTACTGCAGATCCAGAGACCATTTCCCAAGGACCAAAGGGCATTAAGGCTTCTACTGCCAAAAACCCTACCCCTTTTGATAGAGATTCTAGAACTTGGATAGATGGGGTAAGAAGGTATATACTTCTGCTACTTTGGCTATTAGGGCTTTAAATTGTCAGTTTCATATGTTAAAGTACCAGCAGCATATTATGGGACTACTTAAACAGAAAATGATGTTGATTCCTGACTGTGCTGAACACAAAGAATTACAGGATTTAATGCATTCTGCAGAACAAGTTGGTAAACATATTTTGCAATGTGGTTTTGACTCTTTAGAAGCATCTTGCAGGGATACTGTCACTGGGTCTGTACTTAGAAGGCATGCTTGGCTTAAGGAGCAAAACTTGCCAGATCATGTTAAAGCTAAATTACTGGATGCTCCCTTAAACCATGACCGCCTGTTTGGCAACAAAGCAGAAGAAATCCTCAAAAGGATGGAGGAAAAAGCTAAATCTATGCAAACTGTTAAAGATGTCCTGCATGTACAGCCTCCCAGATTTAGTAGGCATTGGCCTTCAAAGAATTAGTCCTTTCCAGCCTCTTCCAGGCCTTCTCAGTCCAAACCCAGGAACAGCAGACCACCTAGGTTACAGTCTCAGGCTATGCACAGGCCTAAGCAGTGGGAGGCTCCCACTTCCAAAGCAGGGAGTAGTAAGACCCCCCCCCCATGGGAAAATGGCACAATGACTTAACCTTAACCCTTCTAAGCCCTGCTCAGCTGCCTGCTCCCTTAGGAGGAAAGCTTGCCCTGCATGCAAAATACTGGGAACTCATTACTCAGGCTAAATGGGTTTTGAATATAGTTTCCCAGGGATACAGATTCCACTTCCACACCCTACCAACCCCAAATGGTTGGCCAGACCTACCCCCAAATCAGTGGGCAGAGGCTCAACAGCAGGTTCTCTCTTTTCTAAGTATTAGGGCTATGCAACCTGTTCCAGCAGAAGAAAGGGGATAAGGTTTTTATTCAAGACTTTTCCTGGTACCCAGAAAAGACAGCTCCTGGCGTCCTATCCTGGACCTCTCTATTCTAAACACTTTTTTGGTAATTCCAAAATTTCAAGATGCTAACACTTCAACAGCTGCTTCCTATGTTAGGCAAAGATGCCTGGTTGGCAACCATAGACTTAAAGGAAGCTTACCTGCAAATTCCAATAAGGGAATCTTGCAAGAAATACCTACACTTCAGGGCAGGCTCCATGTACTTTCAGTTCTCTGCACTTCCCTTTGGCTTATCTACTGCACCCTGGGTATTCACAAAGTGTCTAGCTCCAGCCATTGCATTTTGCAGGCAGAGAAATATTCAGATATACCCATACTTGGACGATTGTCTGATTCAGGCAGAAAGCCAGGAATTACTATTAAAACATCTGGCATTCATACAGAAATTTCTAAACTCACTGGGGTACACCATAAATGAAAAGAAATCTCACTTAGTACCTTGCCAACAAAATGTATTCCTGGGAGTAAGCTTGAATACAACTTCCCAGATGGCTTTCCTCACTCCAGAGAAACAAGTTTGACAACCTACTTCAAACTACAGGCCACAAAGACCCAGCTATCTGCAAGGAAAATTCTGTATGCCCGGGGGTTCATGGCCTTTTGCATTCTACTAATTCCATATGCAAGACTGCATATGAGGAAACTGCAATGGTATCTAAAAAGCCTATGGTGTCAACATTCTCAGGACCTGGAATCAATGATTCCTATCATTCCTTGTATAAAGACAGAGTTCCTTTGGTGGGCACAGGCCTGCTACCACAACAAGGGGCTCCCTTTCACTCTACCCCCTGCCGCCCAAACCCTAACAACAGACTTATCAGACTATGCATGGGGGACTCACTTGACAGGGCAGTGCATTTAGGGCAAATGGAACCCGAGACAGATGCACCTGCATATCAACCAAAAAGAAATGTTAGCTGTACAGAATTCCCTGACAGCCTTCAAGGACCACATTCTTCCAAGACAATTATTGGTAAAGACAGACAACACCACAGTTATGTGGTACATAAACAAGCAGGGGGGAAACCACTCGTGCCCTCTCTGCAGACTAGCCATGCCTCTGTGAAACACAGCCTTGAGCTACCAAGTGCACCTACAAGCTCAATTCCTGCCAGGCAAGCTAAAGTCACTAAGCAAAAATCTCATGGACCCACACGAATGGAAACTGGAACTAAAAATATTCAACCTCTTGAGGAACAAATGGGTGAGCCCAGAGATAGACCTGTTTGCCTCCCCTCAAAACTACCAATTGGATAAATTCTTCAAAAGTCTTCCCACAGTCAAGCTTGGAAAGTGGATGCCCTGTCCTTTACCTGGGAAAGCCTCTCAGTTTATGCCTTTCCCCCTCTGCCTCTCCTCCCAAAGGTTCTGCTAAAGATCAAACAGGACAAACCAAGGACAATACTGATTGCACCAGACTGGCCACGCCAGCACTGGTACCCCTGCTTGCGCAGTATGACACTGCTGGAACCTTGGCAAATGCCTCAGACCCCTTCCCTTCTGTCCCAGCAGGTAGGCCAGATTCTGCACCTTCAGCTTCAAACCCTGAACCGTGCAGCCTGGCTAATTCCTTGAGCTCTCCAACAGCATCCCTCAGTAAGCAGGTGCTAGAGGTCATTCTGGAAGCAAGGAGGCCTAGTACTAGAAAATCCTATGCTGAAAAGTAGAAAAGATACTGTTCCTGGAGCCAGACTCAGGGGATGGGCACAACGGTGCCTAGCTTACCTCATATTCTTCAGTACTTAACAGAAATGCTACACAAAGGCCTATCCTTCTCGTCTATTAAAATTCATGCCTCTGCAATTTCAGCACATTATAATACTGAACCACCCCTCTCCTCTCACCCCCTGCTAAAGCAATTCCTCAGAGGGGCCAAAAATTTAAGACCCCCCCACAAGAGAGCCCCTACTCCTGCCTGGGACCTTAACTTTGTATTGGAAAAGCTCACTTTCCCTCCTTTTGAGCCAGCTGCAACTGCAGAGTTGAAATTCCTTTCTTGGAAAACAGCCTTCCTTCTAGCCATCACTTCAGCAAGAAGAGTGTCTGAATTACAGACCCTCATGGGAATGGAACCTTTCATTATCTTCCATGCAGACAGGGTTTCCCTCAGGACCAATCCTTCCTTTATGCCCAAGGTGGTGTTTAGTGTGGCCCTTAATCAGTCCATTCATTTGCCTACCTTTTTCCCGAATCCATAAAACAAAGGAGAACGAATACTGCATTCTTTTGATGTGCACAGACAACTTAGATTTTATTTGGACAGGACTTAGTCTCTCAGAAAATCTGAACAGCTGCTAGTTAGCTTTGCTGCAACGGCAGAGGGGAAGGCCATTTCAAATCAAACCATTTCTAAGTGGATAGCCCATTGCATTCATTTCTGCTATAAGCACCATGGAAAACCTACCCCACAAGGGGTAAGATCACATTCCACCAGGGCTACATCTACCTCTACAGCCTTTCTCAGAGGTGTCCCTACCAGGGAAATCCTAGAAGCTTCTACCTGGAGCTCTGTACATACCTTCACCAAGCATTACCACATGCCTATTTTTTTCTAAATCCAGAGCTGGTTTTGCCACTGATGTCTTGCAGGGCTTAATAGCTGGCCCTAATGCTCTCTAACTTCCTCCTCCCTTCCTTAGCTTTGGGAATCAACCCAAATGTGATGACTGCAACAGTGAAACACGAAGAACATAGTACAGTTGTGTACACTTACCATAAATGTAGATATTTGAGTGTATTCATGTTGCAGTCCTGGTTACCCTCCCTCCATCCCCCTGACTTCTCTTAGCTGTACCTTTCCTTATTATTTGGTAATTTAAGCTTTCTGGTGTATTTGCTTTTTGTTGGAGAGGTTACAATAACATATAACTGCTTCCCATTGTGGGGACACCTGACATCTGGGGCAAGAAAAAACTGCATGTTTTATACCCCTGATGACCTGACATCATGAAAGAAGAGACAGCATCCAATGCAGGAATCCAAGACTCTGGCATTCCGGCCGGCTGAGGGCAACCTGCAAGCAGATAACCCAAATGTGATGACTGCAACAGAGAATACACTCGAACATCTACATTTATGGTAAGCGTACACAACTATACTTTATTCATCCACCTAGCAACATAAGGACTTAATTCAGCTTTAGAAGTCTGTCAAAAATACCTGCATGTGGATTAGTGTCTAAAACCATGACCAAGGTGATATATACTGGATGCATTGCATAACCATTATCTACTGCTTCAGTTACTTTTTCAGTAAAATTTATGAGTTTAAAGATGCACAATCTTCCCATGTCAAAATCAGATTAACACATTATTATATTATATTATATTATATTATATTATATTATATTATATTATATTATATTATATTATACTATATTACCTAAACCTACAACCTAAGAATTGCTTGAAGCTGTCCAGCCAGGTATATATACAGATCTAGGGCATTTATTTTTATGAAGTATTATCTAGTGCTCTTCAGCATTAACAGGTATCAGCCAAAGAATGCATTTTGCAACTAATTTCACTGGAGACAATTTCCACTGTGAAATAAATACATTTTATCCATGTAAAGAAGTGTTCACCCAGGCTTTCAAGTACAAAGAACTTGGCTCTATCATTCCAAAAGATCAGCTAAATCAGGGCTGCCCCTCTCTCATTTCTCAACTCAGTACTCATCCCTTTCAGCAACTAACAGTGATTTCTGTCATTCCCTATAGATAAGCCTCACTCTCCTCCTATATTCTCACCCAAAATACTGCTTTACCTACCATGGTACAGTCAATATCCTTCCATCTGATGAATGCCACCCTCTCTAATCAGACTTCTACAGTCAGTATACCTACAGTATATCTTCACAGGTGTTTAGCCCCATAATATACTCAATGTGCCTTCATAGTGTTTTATTGTGCAGGCTATTTTTTGTTTGTTTGTTTCATTTGTACAAAGGGAGTTCACAGGTTCATAGATTAGTACTAAACTAACTGCCCTTGCGAGCCATTTTAAGTGTAGCCAATTATCCCTTGTGAGACTCAAACTCTGCACCTTGTGTTTGTAAGGCAAACACCTTAACCATTAGGCCACTATCCCAACCCGATCACTGTTCTGATCTTGTCCAAAAGCTCATCTGTCTGATTTTTCCCTTTCTTCTTTCAACCAGGCTAGAGAACTTGGAGCCCAGCAATTAATACATGCTCTGAATACCATTATTCTGTTCTTCATCACTGTTTTACAGAGACTTATGTGAGATTACCACACTTTCTTGGATTCTTACTGCCTGCTTTATTTTAAATTTTATGTTAGACATTTGTTTACTGAGTAAACCCACTAGGTAGAAGCCTATTTTCAGGGGTAACATGGGTATGCTGCCTGGTTAAGATTGATGGAATCATACTCTGGGCTGCAGGAGCATGGGACCTTAATCCTTTGTACCACACTACCCTAATATTTGCCCAGAACATCTGGCCATTGCTTACTCTACCTTTAACCTCTCTATCCCTCTCTGTTTTATTTAAATTAAATCTATGAGCTCATCAGAAAATAGCTTGGGATCATTTTTACCAGAGGTGTGAATATCCAACATACTAACAGGTGGTAGAAATACTTTCCAAAGTATAAATCCAGTAATAAAAAAAGGGAAGCACAAGTTGAAACTGGTTTAAGTCAACTTTTCTTTATTAAAAACACACAAACAAGTAATCCAAATAGTAGATGGGGAAAAAAAAAACAGAATAAAGTATAGAAATTCACTATTTCATTTGTATACCTGTTTAAAAGCATGGGAGTAGTTTACTCAGGTAGCTGTGTTGTAAAAGACAATTAGCATGTTTGTTTCATAAATACCTCTTCCTCCATACATCAGTGTAATATTTGACACAGTGCTGCCCTACTTCAAGCTTTGTGATTCCAAGATATGTTAACATAAACTAAACTAAAAGTTAAATTGAAAATTGCACATTAATAATTGCTAAAACTTCCTGAAAGCTTTACATTGTAGTATCAACAAAGAAAACGTTTACACAAGCCTTAAAAATTTCTTAGAGATCTTTTCTACCAACATTCAGAGACATTTTTAACATTTTTAACATAGATCACTTTTGTCTATTAGAACTTCTTCAGGTTTGTGTGTCAACATCCTACAAGAGAGTCTTACACAGACAAATAATTGGTGCCAAATTCATGGTCTTAAACTCAATGCAAAAAATGTATTATCATCCATTTCAGTAAGTGTGATGTTTCTGTTAATTACCACATCAATAGCAACACCCTAAGTATGCACTCAGTGGTGAGAGACCTGGGCACACCGATTGACAGCAACCTTACCTTTGATCATCATGTCTCCATAGTTGTAAGGACATTCTAAACTGCTTATCTCATAATTAAGGGCATTGGTTGTAGAAAAAAAAGACGTTATTACCTCCCTGCAGTCTTCCCTCATCAGGCCAGTAATTGGGTACAATGCCCCTTTTGGTATGTACCTTTCCAATCACCTGCAGCAATTGGAGAGACCACAAAGGTTCTTCACAAGGAAAATTCAAGGTCTTTAGCATCTGTTCTATGTGGATCATCTAAAATCACTGTCACTTTATTCTGTTTCATACAGACTACTCAGAGGTGATCTCTGCCTTGCATATAAGGTGGTCTCTGACCCTGCTTTATTGGAAATGGTGCATATCCGTAAGTCAAATAGTACACAGGTTACTTGCTCTAAAGTCCTTAACCTGGTATGTGACATTAATAGAACCTGCTGGAGGGACAGATTTGTCTCCCAGAGGTTGTCATACCTTTGGAGCAGACCCCCACTTTATGTCAAACAGAGCACCTCATTGGCCCTCTTCAAACACAAGCCAGATGACTGGATTGGTAACCATAAATTCACCCTGGGGGTTCCACCTGTGTCCCTCTTGGACAGGGGCAATAGGTGCTGATCATGGAAATAAGGCTAGAACTTGGCTAGGCTTATAAGGGCCCTAGGGCCATTAGCCTAGTAACTTCCTATGATCATATGATCCTATGATCCTAAGTGGAAAAAATCAGCTAAAAATGAAAAGTTAAATAACAATATATAATACTACATTTTATTGGGCTAAAAACAATAAATATTATTTAAGAAAATGTAGTACAAAAAAAATCCTAAATAAAAAAACTACCAAACTACTGAGAATATATATGTATATATATATATATATATATATATATATGTGTATATATATATATATATATATATATATATATATGTATATATATGTATATATATATATATATATATATATATATATATATATATATATATGTATATGTATATATATATATATATATATATACACACACACACAAATAAATCTATTCATCCCAAATGATAAATCTATTAAAGAATTTTTAAATAAAATACACTCAGAAATCTATCAAAAAATATGAATGAAAAATGTAGTGGAAAAACAGTTATTCATGCTCACAGCAGTGATATTCACTCAGATCTACAAACCCTAGGAAAAAATGTGTAAACAGGATTACATATAAAATTTATGAATGTTATAATACTGGAGCCTATATAAACATGTAGTATATCTGCCTCAATACTCAATATATGTCTAGTTAAGCTCAATCACTGTGCGTTGAAAAGTAACAACCTAAAAAGACTAAACTGTCATGACAATCATGCATGTGCTATACAAAATCTAGCTCTGCTGTTTGTTAAACCAAAAGAAAAAATATATATTTAACAGTAGTCTAAACGTTTAAAATATTCAGAAGTTAATCTATTGGAGCCAGCTAAAATAAGTGGCATTCAGCCCCTCTATAGCTACTAAAGCTGTTCCTGTCTGCACTAAAATTTTATAAATTTATTTATTTATTTTATTTTACATTTGTTTACCGGGCTGGTCTGACTGGATATATTTCCATTTTCAGCAGAGGCCCGGGGAGAAAAGCTCCACATAGAGCCAAACACAGTTACATTATATATATATATATATATATATATATATATATATATATATATATGTATAAAAAGTAGCTGGTTAAACATGATTTTAGACTACATTACACGATTTATACTTACATACTAGGTAGAGCATCACCATAAAGTTATATTATAGAAATACAAAATAGAAAGGGTCTGCAACAGTAAAACATTTGCGGAAGGTGTAAAGCACGTTCAGGAAATTACTTTCACATCCAAAATTCTTTAATAGATTGTAATAGTTATTACTTATTAAAGGAGACTATGAGAGAAGCTTCTCAAAGGGTAAGCAGTAGAGAGTAATGAAAAGAAGGTGTTAACGAGAGAGAAAAATGAGTGGAAATCACAAAATTAGTCAGGAATTATGCACGGGCATAACCAGGGTATTTGTAGGTATTTTTTAAGCTTTTGTTTAAAGAGGACAGGGGAGGGAATGGAAGTTAGAGCAGTAGGTAGAAGATTCCAATATTTACCGATGGTACTGGGGAATAGGGAGTCACCAGCAATGTTATTAGACTTTGTTAAGCTCACTAGACGTTTGCTTGAAGAGCGTAATGAATTTAGGTTAGTGTAAGGGGTAAATAGGTTAGAAAGCATGGGTGTGTTATTAGGTTGGTAAAATATCCTATGGGCAAAGATGAGTTGGGAAAGTATCAACATGTTTTTTAGTTCAAGCCAGTGTAGTTGCTGTAGGTTCTAAATTGGTTCCCAGTAGCAAACCTAGCAATACTATTGTATGTATTAGCCAGTTTAGAGAGATTATTTTTCTTTATGTTAGTATATATGGGTGAAGCATAGAGAAGAGTAGAAATAAGATGAGAGTGGGCAAGTCTAGCTTTGGCTGTTGGAGTTAAGAACATTTTAATTCTGTAGAAGGAGCTGTTTTCTATTTACAGTTTTGATAGTGTTATTAATCTGATTATCAAAGGTAAGGTTATTGTCTATAGTGACACCTAACAGTTTGGTGGTAGAATCAGAGGATATATGGGTGCCATTTTTGGATAAGATAGAGAAATCTATTGGGGAGGACTTAATAGTAGGCTTAAAGAGCAGGAGTTTGGTTTTTTTGGCATTCAAAAGGAGGCAGCATTTTGAGAACCATGCCTCAACTATGTTAAATACATTTTGTGTTAATGTTTGTAGTTCTGAAATGGTTTTAGCAGAACATATGAGTGTAGAATCATCTGCATATTGTATGCATGTAGCTTGAGGTATAGCTACTTGTAGGTCGTTTATGAATAAGGAGAATAGAAGAGGTCCTAGAATAGAGCCCTGGGGGACACCAAGTGAGACTGTCAGAAGAGATGAAAGTTTGTTATCCCAGAGAACTGCCTGTTGCCTGTTGCTGAGGTAGGAAGTGAACCAGCGAACAGCCTTGGGGTCTAAAGAAAAAGATTCAAGTTTTTTATGAGCAGGGGATGGTTAACCATATCAAAGGCTTTTGACAGGTCTATAAAGAGTGCAGATGAGAGGATGTTATTGTTGCGGTTTTTATTGATGAAATCAGTAAAGGATAGGACAGCTCTGGTGGTACTATGAAATGGCCTAAAACCGTGCTTGGCAGTTAGCTAGTAAGTTATGTTGAGTTAAGTGGCCCATTAACTAATAGTGAATACATCTCTCCATAATTTTTGCTAAGGGTGATGAGTGCTATAGGCCTGTAATTAGAATACTCATTAAAGTTACCTCCTTTATGTAAGGTTATAATGTGGGAGATAAATAAGAATTAATAAAATGTCATGACTTCTTTGGAATATGCACATACTGCTCAAATGTGGTTCTACTGTAATCAAAAGTCCTAGTTGTAAAAAAAATGTGAGAAAGTGCCTTATGAATATACCCTGATTCTTATAATAGTAAAAAAAATAAAGATATAATTAGAATAAACAATTAAAATATATAAAAATGGTTATTATAAAGGGATACATTTTATATTCAAATATATCTCCTAAAACAAAATTAATAATTAATAAGACACCGACATACTATTAAATTTTAAATTGTTAAAATTATATTTACAATGTTAATTGTTAATAAAATTGTTAATACTTACAAACAAATACATAAGTGATGTTCACAACTTCAATACTTTTCAATGAGCAATAAAAATGTAGTCCAGGCTTTCTGAAAGAGTTTAGCGATAGTTGCCACATCAGTTCATTTTTTTTCTAAAGTATTTGGAATGTCTCCTTCAAGTTTAGTATTTGAAATTTAAACCCAGAATGTCTTCTGTAGAGTTGAAGGTGTCTGGCCAGGGCATTGTTTTTTACATTTAGACCAGATCTTGGATAGATGACCTGAAATTCTTTGTTTCAGTTTATTAATAATCTTTCCCACATGAAATGCATTGCATCCATTGCAACAACGCTGTAAACAACTTGTGTAGAGTTGCAGTCTATGCCTGCATTAGTCTTAATAAGTTTCTTTAAATATGGGCAGTAAAAAGAGTCCCCCTCTTGAATGTAGGTACAAAATGAATAGTTTGTTTCACATCTTTTCATGTTCATTTCCTGTAATTTAGGTTTTCATTCTACAAAGCTTATAATATTTCTAGCCTTCCTAAATACAAAAGTCAGGGCTTCATCCAAAATGTCTACAAGATAAGGGCTTTCTGTTATTATGGTCCAGTTTTCCTTGATATTATTCTTGATAGAATGAAAATCCATAGTATATGTCAGTATGCAGCTGTCTTTTTGATTTACTGTCTCCAAATTTCTTAAAAATTCTTCCAATGGGTTGGTTTAGTGTGGATGCATTGGTATTTTTAAGTTCAATGATTGGTTGAAAAATGTTTTTAACATTTGGTTCTTGTACCCTCTTGCTAAGAAATCTTTTTCCAAATTGTTAAGTTTTCTCAAAAAAGGTTCAATCTTTGTGGTAATTCTAGCTAACCTATAGCCCTGGACCTTAACCACGTTAATATTTTGTCTTGGTGGGACGCAGACTTCTACTGTGGAGTAAGATGCTCACCCTTGTAGGTTTTCAGTAAAGATCAGTTGAAATTCAGCTGTTGTTAATGTCTTTCAAAATTAGCATGTCCAAGAAAGTGGTTAAGCTGGAGCTGTGGAAGGAGAAGGTGAAAAACAGGAATGTAATAGTTAGATTGATGAACCTGATAAACTCTTCTAGATGTAAAGTCTCACCTTTCCATACAATAAAAATATTGCTGATAAAATGAAGATAACATGAGATGTGCTGCATGGAATTTCTGTTGGTGAACACAAAATCTTCCTCCCACTTGCCTAGGGCTATGTTGACTATACTGCGAGCCATTGCCTCCCCACAGCTATCTGGTCTTTTGCTTGTAATGCTTTGCATTGAAGGTAAAGAAGTTAAAATCCAGTAGAAAATTAATGTTACTTAACTTTTCTATCTGTGCTTGTGTACCATTATGAAGTCTTTTAAATGAATCAACAGTTGCTTCTATGCAGTAATTGTGAGGAAGCACAGTACAGTATATAATGACTTTATATCAGTTGTTAGCAAGACACTCTCAGCTTCAACAATAATGCTTCTTATTTTTCTCAAAAAGTCCATAGAAGCTTTTAGATATGATCTGTTCTTCTCATTTAGGGGTTTTAATAAATAATCTGGGTATATGGCCATTGCTTCCATAAGGGATCCCCTGCTTGCCACCGCTGGTCTGTATGGTGGGTTATCTTTATTTTTATGAGGTTTTGGTATTTCACAAAACTTCGGCAAATGTGGGCATGGGATCCATAAATAAATGTACCGATTCTCTATAATCAGACCTTCTTCATATAATGCTGTAAGGTTGGTATTCCAGTTACCGTATGCTCTCTTTATTCCATCAAAAGTATAATTCTCATAAAAATTCATGTAATTCAACATGTCTTCTATTCTCAGATTGTAATTTATAGCATCAGTCACTAAAATTCCCCTCCCTTGTCAGCCTTCATTATGTGTCTTGCCTTATCAAGCCCCAGTTCAATTAATGCTTTTCTCTCTTTATGTGTTAGTTTAAAGTACTTTATCTTTGGTGGTTTCTGTAGCAAGTTTCTAATGTCTATTTCACAGTTTACTTCAAATGCGGCTAGAGTTTGGTACAAGGGAGGGCAATAGCTTCTGGGTCTCTTTATCATCTCATCAATGGGTTTATTTTTCCCATGTGCTTTACTATTTACAATTTTTCCCATGTGCTTTACTATTTACAATACCCAGTAAATGCCCTTTTTCCTCTTAGGATAGTGCAACCCATATTTACCTATTTCACCACTCTCCTGTCCTGAACTCAGCTAAACCTGTAGTCTGTCCTCTTCTATACTGCAGACATATTTATTGCGCTACAGCAACTAGCTTACCCTTTACCTCTGCGCCTTATCTTTTTGCATACAACTTTTCCAATTAATTTAAATTAAGCTTATTCCTGGCTTTAACATTTCTATTTACTGACTGTTTTTTTGTCTCACTGACTATCCCAAAACTGGTTCGTCCCTCTCTGTTCGCCTTCACAGAGCTCGGCTCACTCCGGTCCCTTACCCTACCCACATTCCCACCCACCCCTCATCAATTAAATTTATACATAGCCAGACCCCTCCTACCACACATCACACCCAATCCTCTATTCCTAACCATCTTACTCCTCCCACTACCTTTTCTCTCCCAATTGAATCTGATCTAACTACTTACCCACTTATAATCATATCCAACCATATTAATCTATTTGCCCATCCCTTCAACCTATACCATCTCACAAACAATTCACCTGTTTGCCATTTTATCCTCCTTTTACTATCTACTTCACTACTTTGTATCCATCCTAATTTTAGCCGACTCCTCTAACCCTTAAACTTTATCTATATCTACTACCCTACCACTCCTACTTTACTATGCCACCCTGCTCATCCTTTACATTCTCTCCTGCAACACTTTTATTACTGACACTTCTTAACTTATATCCCTACTACACTGTCTTTCCTTCACACAATATCTTTCTTACACACACAACCTCACCTCACAATTATGTCTATTATCAACACCACTATTCTCTCTACATTCTCTCTATCCCTATATCTCCTACTACAACTAACAGCGTACAAAGTAGCCCATATATCTTACAAACCTACTTCTACAACAACCACACTTACCAATTATCTCCCCTGTTACTCTGCTATAGCCCCTAGTCTGTGCGCTACTGATTTAATCTTACTGACCAAACTAAAAATTCTCCCTCTTCAGAATAAACAGTGTAGTAACCACACTCTATACTGCCACCACAAACTTAAAAAGAAACTCCAACCTGCAGCTTTCCCTACTAAAAGCAACTTAATTCAATGTGGATACATACATCCAAACCCTGGTCCTTCCACCAACACCTACAACTCCCCCAACCCCTCAAGATCCATAAACTTCATAGCAATTAATATACAAAGTATTAGAAATAAAATCCCACAACTGCATGTCTGGTTAACCCAAAATAAACCTGACTTTTTTAGCAGCTACAGAGACCTGGCTAAAACCATACATCAAATATGTAGAATTCCTATCCCCTAGCTATGCTTGCCTTTGAACAGATAGACAGCAGAAAAACAATGGTGGTATCACCTTAATATACCCAAACACCTTCACAGTAGTTCCATACACAAAGCCTGTCCCTCACTTCTCCACAGCAAAGATCCTAGTAGCCTTCCTCAAACTTAACAATCATAAAAACCTTTGTATCATGGTCCTATACATCCTCTCAGGTAACAATATTCCAATACTAGAAGATATCCTTGCCTGGACAACTAACAACATTAAAAACAAAACTATCATCTTATGGGACATTAACATTAACTGGCTTGATATCTCTGCTTAGCACCCTTCCACCAATGTCAACCTATATAACTACACCCAGCTAATCACCAGTATAACCAGACACAACACTAATAGCAACACAGGCTCAGCCCTGGACTGGATTTTAGTTTCTGATCCAAACAACATCCCTTCCTCTGATATACTTCCAAATACCATTAGTGACCACTTACCAGCCTTCATGGTACGCAAACTAACCTCAGTTCCTAGTAAACTCCCATTTAAGCAAACCAGAGGCCATTCTCATTTCTGCACTATCACCTTTAATGAAATCTTACAACATGTCAGTTGGTCATCATTAAAAATTCTCCCTCTGGATAATGCTGTTGAATTTTTCAATTCAACATTTCTTAGAATATTTATTTATTTATTTATTGACATTTGTTAACCGGGTTCATCCAACTGGGATTTGGTCCCATTTTCAGTGGAGACCCGAGGAGAAAAGCTCCAGATGGTACAATATATAATTACAGTAAGAAAACAAGTACTACAAACAATAATAACAAACAATAGTAAGGAATAAATAACTACATGTGAAGATTATAATTGAAAGAAAAAATAAACTGATTTTTTTCCCTCAGGACAAATTCTTTGCTACTGTAGAGGTGAGGGAGAGTCAAGAGTGTGAGTAGGATCAAATGAGAGTGATGTGAGTTTGGGGGAGGGGAAAGCTATGTAGGGTCATAGCAGGGACAGGTTCTGGAGTTGAGTAAATGTGCCTTAAGTTCTTTTTTAAATAGTGGAGTGTGAGAGATAGGGCGTATGTCCAGGAGAAGTTTATTCCAAGCTTGGGCCACAGAGTGTTTATAGAGTTGCTTACCTACTGACTTACTGGGGTGGTAGATATCGAGCAATTGCTGATTTTAGGTATGGAGAGATTGAGAAAAGGTATTGATAGAGACTAGAAAAGATAACGATGGACAGCAGGAGGGTTTAAAGAGCATAGAGTGCAGCATGTGAAATTGGTAGCGATGTAGTAGGTGTATTAAATAGTATATTAAATAGTTTAGCCCCACTCTATCTAAAAAGAGTAAAATCTAAGCATGCCAGCCAGTTTACCAAACTAACAAAGCAAATTCTGACTGAAAGGGACAAAGTTTGTAAAGCTTGGCAAAAAAATAAAAATCCTGTGGACTTTATTCATTATAAACAGCTATGCAATCAAGCAAAAAGAACACTTCCAAACCCTTTAAAATCAACATAAATTAAACCCTAAGAAATTCTGGGGTGCAATTAATTCTTTACTTCATCCGGACTCAAATAATCCCTCTCCCAATCCAGACAAAGCTCACACTGAGCTAGCCTCACTCTTTAACTCATATTTTATTGACACCATAGCTAAACTCACTACCACTTTCTCACAAATAAAACCCAACCTAGCTGAACCCTCTTCATCACACTCCTTGACCACCTCTCCACCTATTTTCTCCCTCTCACCTATATCCAGCTCCACCATAAAAAGACTTCTTCTTAAACTCAAACCTTGTACTAATGCCTCAGACACCATACTAGCTGAATTTCTGTAACTTTCTGCAGGCTCCATTGCCTACTCTATCAGCATACTCCTTAATAGATCTTTTCTAGAGTCCCTTGTACCACTTATCTGGAAAAAAGTTTACATTCCTTCCACTTCATAAAGGTGGCACCAACTCACCTAATCTCCACTCTTCTCTATACTTCCCCCATTTACACTAATCTTTCCAAAAACAACATGAAGAAACTAGAAACATCCTATCATAACATAGCTCGATTCGCTGTTGGATCTCCTTTTAGAACTCATCACTGCTTGAACCTAAAAGAACTAGGCTGGATTGAACTTCCTAACCAACTTGTACTTCAACAGATCTTAATTGCTTATAAGATTCTATATCAGCCAACCAACACACCAACACTTACTAGCCTTATTTCTCCATACAACAACCTGCAACAACTACGTTCCTCAAATAAACTTCTGATTAATATTACCAAACCTAACAATAATGCAGGTGTCAGTTTATTCTCCAACTCTGTTGGAAAAACATGGAATAAACTACCCTCTGATATCACTTCTTTAACCTCTTTCCAACTTTTCAAATATCAACTAAAGATTTATCTCAATAAACACTGGCTTTGCTCCTGCACTAATCCAGACTAATGCCAACTCTTCTCTCTACCATTACCCTTGTTAACAAAAAAAAAAAAAAAAAAAAAAAAAAAATTTGCTATGATGTCATGGGAACTTTTATGCCAATGTATTTTTTATCTGATTATACTAATTGTTTTTACTTGCTATCTTTCTTATGTAACCATTTATGCCTTTTTGTAAAAGTGTACAACTGTAGTGTATTACTGAACCTACACACATTGCCAACATACTGGCTGACAGGTTCAGTGCAAACTCCCCCCCCCCCAAAAGGAGCGATATCTATATCAGAGGATTGTAGCCCCCCAAACATCTCCAACGCCCAGATGAGAACTGCTCTCTCCAAAGCAAAAAACACAGCATCCATGGGACCGGATGGTGTCCCCGGCTGTGTGCTCCACGAACTCACTGAGGAATTAAACCCACAGTTAGGACAGCTGTTTAATCTTAGCCTCACCTCAGGATACGTACCCAAGGAGTGGCGCACGGCGACTGTGGTCCCACTTCACAAGGGTGTTGCCTCCACCGACCCTGGAAATTACCGTCCCATTAGCTTGACAAGCCTTATCTGCAAAGCCATGGAGAGGATCATAATGGAACTCATAAATAAAGACATAGGGAACTTGCAGACTTTGGATCCAACCCAGTTTGGCTTTGTCAAAGGCAGATCATGCCTTTTAAACTTGGTTGACTTTTGAGACAGTCACCAAGGCCATTGATGAGGGAAAGGCAGTCCATACAGCCTACCTTGACCTGGCAAAGGCCTTCGACACAATACCCACTCAGGTATCATCGAAAAACTCATCAGCTTGAATGTAAACCCATACATCACAAGATGGGTTGCAAACTGGCTAAGTGACAGAACCCACAGGGTCAGAGTTGCTGGAGCCATGTCAGACTCAAAGCCTGTCACAAGTGGTGTCCCACAGGGCTCAGTCCTGGGTCCACTCTTGTTCGGCATCTACTTTTCTGAAGTACAAGCAAACACAGGAGTGTTATGGCTGACAAAGTTTGCAGATGACTGCAAACTGGGCCATAGTCGAAAACACATCTGACACAGATATCCTTCAGAAGGGCCTCACAGAAACGGATAACTGGTGCCAGAGCCATGGCCTAAAGTTAAATGCCAAGAAATGCATAGTCATACCCTTCGGGAAAAACAAGGTTACCCCTAGCTACCATATAGGTGGCAATCCACTGAGCACAGAAGAAGTCATCAGGGATCTGGGGACCCAGGTTGACAGTAGCCTTTCGTTTGACACTCATGTTGCTAAAGTAGTTAGGAAAACCTTCTACATTGCCCACCTGATCATGAAGGGATTCACATCTAGATCAAGGGAGGTCATCGTCCCCTGTACTCATCACTCATTAGACCTATGATTGAGTACAATGCCCCATTCAGAATGTATCTGACCCGACACCTGCAGCAGCTGGAAAGGCCCCAAAAGTTCCTCACCAAAAGGATAAAGGGTCTCAAAATATGTCTTATGCTGCCCGACTGAAAGAACTCCAGCTCTATTCAGTCTCATACCGCTTGCTCAGAGGTGACCTGTGCCTGACATATAAGGCCATGTCAAACCCTGATTTGATGAATATGCTTCACCTCAAAAATCTAGATCCCTCAGAACCACAAGGACGGAGACTTAAACCTTGACACGGTTATTAATAGAACGTGCTGGAGGGACAGATTCATCACCCAGAGACTCCCTATGCTGTGGAACAAAATCCCGGTACATGTGAGGCAGAGCACCTCACTGGCCTTGTTCAAGAGGAATCTTGACCAATGGATGGGGGATCGCAGATATACCCCAGGGATTACTTCAGTGTCACTGCTTGACAGAGGCACAGCAAAATAATAGGCATAATTTTATTCAAACTAAAGGGGTGGCGAAAGCCAAATAACTATGGGCTAGGCTTATAAATGCCCTTGGGCAGATAGCCTAGTATGAACCTATGAACCTATGAACCTATGATGGAGCTTTTCTCCCCGGGCCTCTACTGAAAACGGACATATATCCAGTTGGACTAGCCCGGTCAACAAATGTAAAATAAAATAAAATAAATAAAATAAAATAAACTCAGATATTTCCAATTTTCAACCAATTGCTATTCTCTCTCCCATTTCCAAAATTTTAGAAAAATGTGTTTACAACTAGCTTCTTTAATCATCTGGTTGCCAGCCAAATGCTTTTTCCCACTCAGCATGGTTTCAGGCAAGGTCACAGCACTGCCACTGCTCTCATCTCCTTTATGGACACTATAAATAGGGCTTGTGATTCTAGTTACTTCGTCTCCTCACTCTTCCTTGACCTCTTAAAGGCCTTCGACATGGTGTCCCATCCCCTTCTTCTCTCCAAACTATTCAACCATGGTATCTCAACCCCAACCTTAAATTGGTCCTCGAATTATCTCTCCAATAGACAACAATCCAGCAAATGGCAACACTCCCTCTGACCATTCCTAAACACTACTACAGGTGTACCCCAAGGATTCATATTGGGCACCATCCTATTCAGCATATTTATTAACAACTTCCAAGCCACTCTTGTCCAAGGCACTGTCATCCAATATGCATATGACTCTATAATCATCTGCACTGCCAAATCCACATTTGAGCTACACAACTTCTTACCAAAAATGCCTTTACATCAACCGAAATTTGGATGTCCAATAATAATCTTGCTCTAAAACCCAATAAAATTAAACTCCTAATATTTACCCCCCTAAAAACACCACTATTAACAGGAATGAATGTTCTGCCCATTCCCAAAACAACACTATCATTGAAGTTGTTCCAAGTGCTAAATTGTTAGGTGTCATATAGATGACAACCTATCATTTGAACTACATATCCACAGCAACATCAAAAAACTCACTAAAAACTAGATTTACTCTACAGACAAAACACCTTCCTTAATCTCACTGCAAAAAAGGCTCTAGCCTCTTCCTTCCTACTACTTTCTCTCTTACATGGTGCCCCAATCCTAATCAACATCCAGTCCTCCCTGAAAATTAAACTAGACTCATGCTACAACAAAGTTGCTTAATTTATAACTAATGCAAAATACTCAACTCACCACTGTTCATCCCTGCATCAACTAAACTGGCTCGAACTCCCGCACCACCTCATGTATCTACAACTAACTACTGCTCATAAACTCAAATACAAACCATCAGCCTGCCCCTCCCTTTCTTCCCTGCTGACCATATATCACCCAAACAGACCTCTTAGATCAGAAAACAAACTGCTTGCTCACAGTAGATAAGCCAAAGCACTCAGCTGATCAGATGCTGTATTTTTATACTGTCTCAGAACTATGGAAATCCCTTCCACCTTCAATCAGAACCACCAGCAATCCTGCCCTCTTTAAGAAACCCTCAGACAACACCTCTTCTCTATTTGGATTTGTACATGTGCCAGTAAAACACTCTCCAAAACCTGACTCCTTCCACTATCTTCTATACCTTATTCCATCTTACACCTGCATCTCCCACTTACCATAACTGACTTCACATACATTTCCCTGTCTTCACAAGATTCCACTGATCATGTCTACAAACCTCCATCACTTAATAGTCACTCAGCTGATACTCTATCTGCATAATGGAATTGTACAAAGCAAATATGAACTGCGTATGTAACTAATCTGCACTTTGTGCTTATACAATTTGAAGTATTGTGATTGATTATGCTTTATGCTATGTTATATTCATGTATGTACTGTTTAAGTCTTGCAACCTAATCTCACATTGTAAATATGTCCTGTCACTTCTGCCCCTGTGATCATTCTATTCCAAGTATTGTGACTGTCTGTACTGTTTATTATTTCATATATGTACTGCTCAATCTGTGTGGAGGTTTTCTCTCCAGACCTCCACTGAAAATGGGCTCTCCTAGGCCCAGTGGACCATCCTGGTAATCAAATGCAATAAATAAATAAAAATAAATAAATAAATGTATACAATTCTTAGCCTTGCCATGGAATTGTACTTTTAAATTGAATTTTCTCACATAACTCTTGAGGTCTATAAGCATCTGGGCTGCATCACTTCTGCAATTGGATACAAAGGTAAGCCATTTAGAAAGTACACTTCTTTCATTGTCAGACGGTTCTTTTTTGGGGTAGTTCCAAATGAGCAGATAAGTTAGTATTGTGGCTGGTTCCTCTGTCTGACTCTGGGACCTGGGCTTTAGTTGGGATTGCCTGGTTACCACATTTCCCTCACCTCAATCCACTGTTTAGTCCTCCTATTGCCTTGCAGGTTCCTGGATGGAGTTTGAGAGCACTGAAATTCCTCTTGTGCCCTCTGGAACCTCAGTGGATTGTAATAGTATTCCTTATTGTGGCTCTGGTAAGAGGGACTGACCCTGGGGCTCTGGCGTTAGTCGTGGTCTTGGTACTGGTGTTGGATCTGGTACTAGTATGGTGGTTGATGTGTGTGCTGCTGAAAATGTTATTCCTGATGACGTGGGTCTCAGTCATAGTGCTGCTGCTGTTGTGGTAGCTGAATTTTCCGTGGTCTCTGTTGTCTTGTCTGTTCTGCCATTATTCTATTAGATCCCTCTGGTGATTGTGGTCCATTCTGTGGCTCTGGTCTTTGTTCTGAATCAAATCTACCTGTTCCACACCAGGTCTCTGAGGTGTGCTGGTGGCCAGGGGTAATTGTGATGGTGGCTGGGCTTCATGTTGTTCTTGTCTAGTGTCCTTGTCTGGTTCTTTGTGGTGATCTCCATTGTGAAAATCCCGTTGAGGTCTGCTGCCATGGTGGCAATTCCTTCTACTACCTCTTTTCTAATTCCTATAATAGTTAGAACCCTGTCTATTGTTGGTTCTCCTGTTTCTATTTTTTGCCTTGGTAAGCCTCTCAGGGTCCTTGTTCTGCTGATCTTTCTTCATCTTAGTGATCTTACATTCCTTTATGGATTGCTCATATCCTTTCACACTCTCTTTCATAACTTCAAATTTTGCCTCAAGGTTGTTGTGGTTCTCATTCTCAAAAGTTGCTTCCAGTTCTTTAGTTGCTTCCTGTGCAGTCAAGTTGTTTTTCAGAAGCAGATGAATTATTTTGTAGCTGGCATCTTCCAAAATTTCATTCCATATAGTGAATCTTCCATATTTTTCCACATGTTTTTTTGTAGAGTCACAGCCCCCTAGGCAACTTTTTCTTATCTAAGCTATGTTGCAAGTAAATATTTCCCAATAAAGCCCTTTCATGCATTTTACCTGCTACTTTAGTTTTAAGAAAGTCTCTGAATTTTCATTGCCTGGGTCCATCCCCCCTGTTAGTATCAGCCTGGATCTGATTTTCTTCAATTTCATCACAGTATGGTGCTGATAACAAGTCTCTCAACCTGCTGTTTTCCATGATATGAATGCTGGGTGGCGAACGCCAGGGTACCTTTGGCTAGGCTTATATAGGCCCTAGGGCCAATAGTCTAGTATCTACCTATGAACCTATGAACCTGTATGGGAAAGCCACTACAGTACAGGGAACCAATGACAGAGATAAGTACTTTGGTTCTCAAAGTACCACAGTGCTCAACTGAAACAGTCTCTGTGGTGTCCCTCAAAGTCTCACAAACCCAGTATGTCAATACACTGGGTCTAAGAACAAATAATGAGGAAACTTCTCTGTGTGGAAGATCTAAGATTCCCTAGAGTTCAGTCACCTAATAAAATACATACTGTGAATATCCAACCTAATAACAGGTGGTAGAAATACTTCCTTTAAAACTTTCCAAAGTACAAATCCAGTAATAAAAGTAGGAAAGTACAAGCTGAAGATGGTTCAAGTTGAATCTTCTTTATTAAAACATACAAACAAGCAATCTAAATAGTAGTTGAAAAAAAATAAAGTGTAGAAATTCACCGTTTCATTTATATACCTGTTTAAAAGCACATTTAAAACATGGGACTAGGTTACTAGGGTAGCTGTGCTGTAAAAGACAGTTAGCATGTTTGCTTGCTTAATCCTAGATCATCCACACAGAGAAGTTTCCTCATAATTTGTTTTTAGTGTAATAGTATCAAATGCACAGACAAAGATGAGAGAAATTACTGTTACCCAGTTGCATGGTATAAGTGAAAGTTTAAAGCATATTTTATTTTCCAGGACACTCCTGACTTTTTGAATCAGTAATACACCAAATGCACAGGCAAAGATGAGATAAATAACTGTTATCCAAATGTGTAATATGACTTACAATTTAAAGCCTATTTTTCTCACTACACCTCCTGGTGAAACCCACATTTTACCAGTAATGGTCTTCCTTACCCATTTTGCCTGAATCAGTGTCAAGATTTTCAAGTCACAAACCAGCATATTCAGGGTATATAGCTGCCCAGAGAAGTGGGGAGAAGGGGTCCTTTTCAGGCTTCTGGAGGATGACTAGAGTTACATTTTTAAACTCACCAAACACAGCTCTTTCTGCAGGCATCTGATTAAGTCATGCTGATAACTAAGTAATACATTGTCTTTGACATAAGCTTTTAGATGGATGTTTGTTGCAATTCAGAGGACCATAGCTGTTACCCTTGGAATAGAGAAATTGAAAGTGTGAATGCAGAAGATTATATTCTAAGTCTGAGGCTGAAATATCTAACAATACTCCCCTACTCCAAGACACAGTGATTTTTGAGATAGTATGTACACGTAGTAGAGATGCAAGGAGATGGAGCATCCCATGTTCAGGGCTGCAGAAGAGTGAATACCACCTATAAATGGTGCATTAAAGGCTTCTACTTGCTGTATTAAGGGTGAAAAGTTCAAATCTTTTTTCCTGGCATTTGGTGCAGATGGTTAAGGTTGTGAGTGGTGGTACAGGATTTGATTCCTTAAGCCCTTATTTTCCTACTGTGTAACCTTGAGCAAGTCATGTAATGAGACAGTGCTTGGAGACCACAGGGAATTTGGGTTAGACTCCTTAGTTGTCACCTGGATTGCAAGTATAATAACTAGCTATAACAGTGAGTTTTGAAATTTGTTGTTGGTGTTTAAGTTGCAGTGTAGCTGTCAAAGTGTCACATGACCGAGCATCATCCTTCTGATAGGAAGCTCTGATAAATCTCTCCAATCAGCTTCCCTTTAGACAACTAATTAAAAAAAGATGTTAAGTATATAAAACAAAGATTCAGGAGCAATTAAATAATGTTAGAAATAAAATGCATAAAAAACCCCACTGTGGCTGAACTTGTTAATAGAAAGCATAATAATGATGTAGTTATACTTAAAAACTTATATGTTGGAACATGTTGGAATATATACTTATTGGTGACAGACAATGTATAGCTCTGTGAAAAATACTTTATTAAAAAAACAAAGCAAATTTTATTTTGAACTTCCACACATTAAGCTCTTTTGGTCTGAATAATTATCCGAACTGAAAAATTTAAATTAATTAATTAGGCCTTAATTGTTTTGGTACCTGCTTATCTTATTGGTTTTATTGATGCTGCTTTTGTAGTGATATTGCTATGATTTCTTTTTATCTGTAAGTCCTTTTGAAGGCATGGACCTTGAAACGCTGAATAAATGCTAATAAAAGTATTTTTATGCAATTTGTGGTGAAGTTTTTCATGTTTTTTTTTTTCATTATGTATACAAAGAAAACTGCTTGAAAGCTTCATCACTGAACACTGGTGAATCCAAGTCATAGCATACTTCTGGTGACACCCTTTTCAGCTCCTAATATCAATGTACGCCTATGATCCAGCCTCACCTGCACCATTGTAGAGGAATGTAGGCAGCCAAGCCAGGGGTAAATTTGCAAATACCCATCTATTCATCCTGTTACCATTTGAAGAAAGATAATGTATCAGAATGCTTGATTAGCTGTGGGATGCTATTCCTTAGGTGGGGAAGGGCCTTTGTAACAAACCTATTTCATTACCATGTTTATTCATTTGCTGATGAAAATTTAATTGTCTGGTTCTGGTATTTGTGGAACTATTTGATTTATGGAAATACAAGAGATCCTGGACTACTGGATCACTAATGGCACAGTAGGAAAGGCATAGTTCTCCCCTCAGAAGTCTAAGATTCTGAATAAAGAGATGATGTTTCTTGTGATCTTCTTAAGTAGGAACCTCCTGGGTCTTTCTAATCATTTGATATGTCTAATGAGGTATGTCCAAGAGGCATTGTATTCAATAATTGGCCTAACTGATGCTTAATAAAAGGAGACAATGATCTATTTAGAGCTGGATGTAATTACTACGGCAATTAGCTGTACAAAGTAGAAAGATTTTCTGCCTGCTGCCAGTACATGATGATCAAAGGAGAGGAAGTTATCGACATAAGTTTCAAGAAGAAGGGGAATGAGTACATTTGCAATGTAATTGCACAAATGTCGTAGATATGCCCTTACACAATTTATTGGTTACTGGTAAGGGCTTAGCAAGGTGGCTACTTTGGTTGAATTGTATGTACTTCAACAGCTAACTAACAGCTGTTAAGGATCCTGGCAAGATGACCAGTTTAGTATTGAAGCAGCTGTTCTCATTGTAGCCCAAACAACTAAATTAGCTATTTGCGGAGTAAGCTGTTTCATACTTATGATGGTAATGAGAAGAGAAAAACTTGTATTTGAAATTATTTTGGTAATGCACTACTATCATCATGTCTAAACAGTTATGAATAACATTATGTACTCCAGCTTAGAGGTAATTACAAATAAGTCTGCAGTTCTAAAATATAATTAATAGATAATACAAAGAACAAATATGTGTGGACTGGTTAATCAAAATAAGTGCTTGAGGTCTGTAGCAGTTCAATTAATTGATACTTTGTTTCAGACTAGCAATCTGGTAAAATTAACTTCAGTGTAGCTATCGTTACTGAGCTGCACATCAGCAATTATGTGTTAGATCAGAGCATAATACAGTGGCTTTTGTGCAGTGAACAAATTAAAATGGCATTAATAGCAGGTTGATGGTCTTTTAGTTTTTCATGTGTCCAGGGAAATAGTTGCTTAATGCACATTACATTTTACAGGTGCACATTTGCAGGAGTGCGAAAAACTGGAAGCCATTGATATATGCATTTATCAGAGGTTCTTTGTTTTTCTCTTTATTACATCAAACACCTTTTTGGACTTTCCATTAAGAAGCTTGTCCTCTGCCTATCAAGCCATCTGATTTTATTTATTCTTTTATTTATTTATCCTTTGTTGACTGAGCAATCCCACTAAGCTGGTCACCTCTTTTCAAAGAAAATCCAAGGTGGTATCTACTAGGGGAAATTTGGCCAGGGCACTGGGTAACTTTCCTTACTCTTTTTGGTAGGTGTTGTGGGATCTTTTACTTACACCTGAGCTACCACCAACTAAAGCAGACAGGACTTTAGTTTAACTTATCATCTAAAGAACAACATACTCATTAATGCAGCACCCCCCCCCCCCATCCCTTCCTGCTAGACTGCAGTATAAGCAATCTATCTACCTTTTCTTAATAACAGAGCATGACAGTGGATGGCTATAGTGTATTCAGCTATAAAGTATAGCTACATTAATTACAACAGCAGATACAAGCTTTAATGTTAGTGTTAACATATATTATCTGTTATTATACAATGAACCCCCCCCCCCATAATATTCCAAAACGTGCACGTTGATTGGTCAGCGTGCCTGTTATAAATCCCACAATATACCAATGGAAAAAGGTTCTGTTGGTATAAAGTGTCCAAAATCTTTTTTTTTTTTAAATAAATAAAAAAAAAAAAAAGAAAAAACGGAGAAACGGAGGCTTTCATTTCTCTGTTACTTCTGTTTCAAAGCATTGATGTACTGGGTATGCATAGGAACACAAGTCCCATATGCATGCACAGTACATCAGCACAAGGAAGCAGTATACCACCACCGGTGGAAAAACAGTAATGCACCATTATACAAAGACATTATTTAAGAAAAGTAAGTATTTTTTTTCTTAAATAATATTGTATAATAGCAATAACCGACTCCGTGGTTGTGGTATATTGAAATTTACCCACGGTTAGCTTTATTTAATCACTCAGGCTTCGCTCTCATGATTAAAACACTCCAACCATGGGAAAATCTTCAATATACCACACCACATCATCAGTTATTTCTTAAATATTACACTTCTTTATACAATTGTCATTTCCTGTCAGAATTTCAGTAACTTAGCATGCTTTTTTTTTTGAATTTGCATACCAATTTTTGAAAGAAATAAGAGATTACTATGGCAGGGCTAGCCATCCTGCAGTGTAAACATTGACTGTCACTGCTCATGGGACACCCTGACCCCATGTGCAAAATGTAAGGAAAAAAAAGAAAAATGGGTTGTGGATGGATGGATAAAGAGATTATTGGGTTGTAGGAACATTTACTAATTATTATCAATATTTCTCACAACTCTTTCAAGGCTCCATGAATGTGCTGTCTGTGAATGTTATCAAGAGTACTACAAACAATATAGATTCTTCTCAGCATCGCAAGCAGTTATCTGTCACAAGCAGTTATTCTGTGCTGTTGTATAACAGTGTCACATTGCTACACAGAACAATCATATACTCAGAATATTTTATCACACATCTACCCTTATTTTTCTTACACACACACACACACACACACACACACACACACACACACACACACACACACACACACACACACACACAAACTCACACACACACACACACACACACACACACACACACACACACACACACACACACACACACACACACACACACACACACATATATATATGCACATATATACCTTTTTGCCATAACCTTACATTTGTCAAGATTAGAAGAATACCCATGAGTCACATTTTATTCTTTAAAGATAATAGTTACTTGTACTTCATATGTGTAACACATATGGATGGAAAATAAAAGCACAGAGAGACAGAGATGGAATACCGGATGCTTCAGTCAATGAGGTAATTAATAAGAGTAAATATAAAATAATAAACAACACACCTGATACACTTGTAATAGGTGACTCTATCGTCAGGCACACTGACGTCCCGCTCACCAGGCTGAACAAGGAGAAGGTCACGGTGAGCTGCCTGTCGGGTGCTAGGATCCGCCACATAACACAAGCACTCAGGTCACTCCAAGGCAAGTACAAATATGACTCGGTCATTGTCCATGCTGGTGTGAATGACCTGAGATGTATCTCCCTGGACTACATGAAAAGAGACATAGAGGAGTTCTCTGAGCATGTAGCCCAGGCTGGTATGACCCTGACATCTTACCCTCACCAAGAATGATGCCACAATATGAAGACAAGATGATCAATTTCAACAATTGGCTTAAGTATTGGTCTTATTCAAAGGGGATCCAATGCCTGTCAGCCTGGGATGACATGCTCGATAAGCCACGATGCTTTGCTAGGGACGGCTTGCACCTGTCACCCCTGGGCTTTTGTATATTGGCAAAGGCTCTTGCTTCCCCCATAGTGCCGTTTTTAGGCAAGGCTCTAAAGACAAACCCACCTCCATAGGTATCACAAGGGATAAGAAACTAAGAGTAATGCTACTCAACGCCAGAAGTCTAAACCTCAAGATGCACGCACTCGGAACTCTACTTAGCATGGAGAACATCGATATCTGTGCAGTAACAGAAACCTGGTTCAAGGCTCCCGAGAGCACCCCAGCACTACCAGGTTATACCTCATATCATGCTTTTCGGCCCCAAAACTTGGACTGAAGCACAAAAGGAGGGGGAGTATCAATATTCGTCAAAGATACCCACACCTCCAGGTTGGTGACACAGCACAAAGCATCAAAGACTATCCATGTGCAACTAACAGTGGGTAAAACTGCCTTCCAGTTTATAGCCTGCTACAGACCACCCTCCCAAACCCAGGAACCCCACTCGGTCTTCCTGAGAACACTGGAAAATATGAAGGTCTCTACAAACACCATTATATTGGGTGACTTCAACTACCCAAACATAGACTGGGAGCATTACTCTAGCTCCAACACCCTAGCCCAAAGGTTCCTAGAATTTATAAACTCAAATGCTATGGAACAACTTGTTACCACTCCCACAAGAGGGGAAAACATACTGGACCTGATCATCACCAACATGGGGACTCTATGCTCCAGACTAGAAGTGTATCCCTCACTGGTAAGATCAGACCATAAACTAATCTCACTGGATATTCACATCCCGACCCCACCCCATGCCCAGAAAACCACAGTGAAAACATCTCTAAAGTAAATTTCACACTTCTCAAAACTGAGGTGGAATCCTTCAAAGCCCCTGAGCCTGTGGAAAATATGGCCCAGACCGCAGAATCCTTTATAAACACATTCTATGAACACCTTCAGGAATGCATGGATCATGCAATCCCAAATAAAACCAAGACCCAATCCTCCAAAGGCAGATGTCCTGTCTGGTGGACCCCAGCCATAAACAAACTATACAACAGAAGGAGGAAGCTACTACATGATGGAGCAAAATCCCTAAAAGGGAAAGCATCTCTGATCAGTATTAGCAAAAAACTACGGGCACTCATAAAATCATCTAAGGCCAGCTTCGAGAGAAAAATTGCACAGGACACTAAGGATAATCACAAAGCTTTCTTTAGTTATGTTAGGAACCTGGGTGGGAATTCCCAGATATGCTCAGAATTAGTCCAAAATGACAAAAAATACATCGAACCCACAGACATTGCCAACATCCTAGCTGACAGGTTCAGCCCAACCCCCCCCTCCCCACCAAAAGGGTAAATATCTATCCCAGCAGAGTGCTGCCCCCCCCTGACATCTCAGATGCTCAGGTAAGAGCCGCCCTCTCCAAAGCAAAAAACACAGCATCGATGGGACCAGACGGTGTCCCATGCTGCATCCTACATGAACTCCAAGAAGAGCTAAACCCAAACATAAAACTACTGTTCAATCTCAGCCTTACTACAGGATATGTACCCAAAGAGTGGTGTACAGCAACAGTGGTCGCTCTCCACAAAGGTGGTGCTTCAATGGATCCTGAAAACTATCGCCCCATAAGCCTGACTAGCTTGGTCTGCAAAGCTATGGAAAGGATCATCATGGACCTCATAAATAAAGATATTGGGGACCTACAGACACTGGATCCTACCCAGTTCGGCTTTGTTAAGGGCAGATCCTGCCTCTTAAACCTAGTCGATTTCTTTGAAACAGTCACCAAGGCCATTGACAAGGGGAAGGTGATCCACACAGCCTACCTGGACCTCGCAAAAGCCTTCGATACAATACCCCACTCGGGCATTATAGATAAGCTCACCAGCTTAAATATAAACCCCTATGTCACTAGATGGGTTGCAAACTGGCTCAAGGACAGAACCCACATGGTTAGAATTGCTGGAGCCATGTCAGACTCCAAACCAGTTACAAGTGGTGTCCCACAAGGCCCAGTCCTGGGACCTCTCTTGTTCGGTATATATTTCTCGGAGGTACAAGCCAACACGGAAGGACTGTGGCTGACCAAGTTCGCAGATGACTGCAAACTGGGTGCCATAATCGACTCTCCAGCCGACACAAGCATCCTCCAAAGGGCCTCATAGAAACAGACAACTGGTGCCAGAGCCATGGCCTCAAGCTAAACGCCAAAAAGTGTATAGTCATCCCCTTTGGCAAAATCAAAGTGCTCACAAATTACCACATAGATGGTAATCCATTAAGTACGGAAGAAGTAATTAGGGATCTGGGGACCCAAGTTGATAGCAATCTCTCATTTGACAACCATGTGGCCAAAGTGGTTAGAAAAACATTTTATATAGCCCACCTAATCATGAAGGGATTCACATCTAGATCAGGGGAGGTCATCGTGCCTCTTTACTCATCCCTCATCAGGCCCATAATTGAGTACAATGCCCTTTGGGGATGTACCTTACCAGACACCTGCAGCAACTGGAAAGACCCCAAAAGTACCTCACCAAGAGGATCAAAGAGCTCAAACAGATGCCATATGCTGCCCAGTTAAAGAAACTCCAGTTCTACTCAGTGGCATACCGCCTGCTCAGAGGCGATCTGTGCCTGACATATAAAGCCATGCCCAACCCGGAATTAAGGGACATGCTGCACCTCAGAAAATCCAAATCCCATCGAGTTACGTGCCCGAGAGACTTGAACGTCAGCACTGAAATAAATAGGACATGCTGGAGGGACAGATTCATAATCCAGAGGCTCCCTTCACTCTGGAATAAAATCCCAGTCCAGGTTAGGCAGAGTCCCTCATTGACTCTCTTCAAGAGGAATCTTGATGAGTGGATGGGAGATCGTAGGTTTATCCCGGGTATCACTTCTGTGTCACTGTTAGACAGAGGCACAGTATACTAACCTCGAAAAAGGGCATAGCAAAATTAATTTAAAATGGGTGGCGAAAGCCAAACACACTCTGGCTAGGCTTATAAATGCCCTAGGGCAGATAGCCTAGTATGAACCTATGAACCTAAGATGTCATGCAAGGATCCAGCAGCACATTTCTTGTTAAAATGTTTCAGTACATGAAGCAAGCTGAACATATGATTAATGTGTAGCTATATTCAAAATAGGGCTGGTTATATGATGCCATAAGGTATGGAGCTATATCATGGAATAGAGCAGCAGATGTGCATTTTGTCAGACTCTTCAAGTGGTCCGTTAATTTACTGCTGCAGTGTGAAATGGGGAATGATATAATACAGCATTACCTGGACAGTGCTTTTCTGATGGTTAACTTATTTAAAGCCGTGTTTACACATTCTGAGATTCTAAAAAATTATCGACACAGTACTAAATGAGCAATGTGGGACTGTCCAAAATGATGACAGCGATAATCTGTGATTCAGAAACACAAAAAAGGCTGCAGTAAGAAACACTCCATTAGCATCTCATCATCATGTCTCTAAATCATAATCATAAGGCCTGACAGAGCTAGTGTTTTCCTTACTAGCTCATGCATCTTGTTTGCACAGGCACCTTAAAGCATGCGCATACACACACACACACACACACACACACACACACACACACACACACACACACACACACACACACACACACACACACATCCATGTACCCACACTTAAGGCACTCCAGACATGCACAAACATCACACACACACACACACACACACACACACACACACACACACACACACACACACACACACACACACACACAAAGCATCTATCTATAATCAGGCTGCAAGCTGTGCACAGTCTGTAGGTTTGAATGGCTATATACCAGCAAAAGACAGTGTACACTCTTTGCAAGCAAAATACTCAGTAGAGTGATTCTGGTTAATTAGCATTAGCTTCTTTTCTGGACTGCCACATTTGCATGTAACTTTGTCAGTGAGACAGCAACCTATGCTATGGCTGGTGGCCATGTAATGCTACAGTGGGCGAGCGGCCATAGAATTTTTTAGACTAGCCATACCACAGTAAAGAATACTGCAACATGAGAATAGGACATGGAATAGTTGTGTAAAATCTTATCGTAACCATAGATGTCCTTCTCTTTCATGTAGCAGTATTTTCACATGTGGGATCCTCCACCTGAGTTGACCTGAACATCTGGCCCATCTACAAAAGCTTAGCCTGGCTGCTGTATAGTGCATGGGATGTCACATGAAGATACCATAAACCATGGGCCATAAATGTGACGTCTGCATGCACTGACCTCAGAACTGAATGCCGCAGCTCGACAAGAGTGTAAGGATAGTTGATAAGGATGTCATCCAGTGGGGGAAAAATAGAAGCTAGAGGTCCTAAGTAGGGGTAGTAGGGAGGTATAGGAATACTGCAACAAGAAAGAGAAGGACATCTATGGTTATGGTAAGATTTTACACAACTATTCCATGTCCTATTCTCATGTTGCAGTATTCTGGCATGAGGGAGAATACCAAAACTCAGCATGTTATATGGGAGCAGGAGATAGAGGAACTCTCTATGAATCCATGCAGGATAGCTTTAGCAAAACCTGCCCTAGCCCTAGAGATGTCCAGTTTGTAATGTTTACTAAAGATGTGGACTGAAGTCCAAGTGGCTGCATCTAGAATGGAGGCTGTATCGATTCATTTGAAAAGAGCCCCTGAGGAGGCCACAGCCCTGGTGGAGTGGGCCCTTATGGTATAAAGCAACTGTTTGCCATGGAAGGAGTTACAGAAGGATATTGTGTTTGAAATCCAAGAAGAGATTGTTTGATTGGAGACAGCTTTTCCCAGAGCTCTGGAGTGAAAGGATGCAAACAACTGGTTTGACTTTCTGATGTGCTTGGTCTTGTCTAGGTAGAATCTAAGTTGTCTGTGAACATCCAGGTAATGGAGCACTCTCAAACTTTCATTTTGAGGAGAATGAAAGAAAGTGGGTAAATGGATAGACTGATTAAGCAATAGTTCATTGACCACTTTAGGCATGAAGGAGGGATTGGTGTGAAGAGAGACCCTATCCTTATGAAATATTAAGTAGGGTGGGTTGGCCATGATTGCTTGTAACTCTGAGATCCTTCTGGCCGAAGTCAATGCTACAAGAAGCACTGTTTTCCAAGTGCATATCTTTAAGGTGTCTGAGACTGCTGGTTCAAAGGGAGAAATCATGAGTTTTTCTAGAATAAAATTCAGCTCCCAAGGAGGAGGAATGAGTTTCCTTGGTGATCTGATGTGTAGGACCCCCCTTAAGAAAAAGCTTTACCTCTAATCTGGATAATAATGGTGGACTGAGAGGTAAACAAGCATAAATAGTCGATAAATGGACTTTCACTGAAGAATATGAAAGTTCAGACTTAAGTAATTCACACAGATAAGACAAAACTAGAAGTACATCTGCTCAAAAGGTATCTAGTTATCTGTGTAGACACCAAATGGAGAACCTTTTCAATTTGGATAAGTAGGATCTCCTAGTAGTCAGTTTCCTGGCCTCCTGAGTACAGAAAGCACATCCTATGAATAAAGGTGTCTAAAAGGTATCAAAGGATTATCACCCACAGGGTTACGCTGAGAGTTTGTAAGTGTGGGTGGATGAGGGATATCTTTTGTTGTGTGATAAGATCCACCTTATGAGGTAACTTGTGGTGATTGCCCTTGGCTAGTGAAAAAAGTAGGGGGAGCCTGTGCTGCCTTGGTCAGAAGGTGGTCACCAACAAGATTTTCTGTTTGTCCTGTTGAATCTTCAGTAGGACTTTCTGTATGAGAGGGAAGGGGGGATGCATAAAGAAACATCCTGTTCCAGGAGATTGTGAAGGTATCCACCCTCCACACTTGTGGGGAGGGAGCTCTTGTGCAAAATAACTGTAGTTGTCTGTTCAGAGGGGAAGCAAACAGATCTATTTGTGTTGTACCCCTCTGGTGGATAATGTCCAGGAAGACATCTCTGTGCAACATCCATTCGTGATTCTGTGATAATGACCTGCTGAGGGCATCCGTCTGAACATTGGTTTGTGAGGGGATGTAAACAATGTCACTTTGGAGGGGGTAGCTATTTCCCAAGCTTGGATGGCTAGCCTGCAGAGCAAGTAAGATTTTGTCCCCCCCTTGCTTGGTGCTGTCTGTAAAAATTTTGAGAGGTCCTGGATGGATAAGAGGAAGCAATGCTTTCAAGGCTAGGATAATGAAATCTGAATGCCAGCAAATTTTTTTCAGTTTATAACAGCAATATTTCAAATATGCCCCTGTTTTTGGGCCTCCGTCCCCCAATTATGTCAGGCTTTGTCCAGATGTCATGCAATAAGAGGCTGATAGTTATGGTGTGTCATTATTTAGTGGCTTCATTCCTGATATCATTACAGTGATGTAGCAGAATGTCAGACATGTTATGAGGAAGAGTCCATACATATGAGAACAAAGCCTGGACATTCTGTGGGAATCTGTACAGTTGAGAGGTCTGTGTATGTCTGGCGATTCTTAACACACTGTCAGGATTGTGTAGCAGTATAGTGGTAAATGTTAGTTGGGCTGTGTAGGAAGGAGGGTAGATGTAAGTGTCATGTCTCCTTTTCTATCTGACTTTGCATGCTGCTCCAGTTTCTGGTGGTCTATCAGCTGTATATGTTTGTATGGGCAGACTGAGACATGTTCTGTACCTCCTCAGGATTCCTACTACACTGTGACTTGGGGCACTATATGTAGGGGTAGTGTGTGAGTGGCAAACATGATATTTTTGTTCACACAATCATTATACTCTAGTGTTTATTTGGCTTAACAGTATGTCACTGTAACTGTGGTGAAATTGGTTGTGGGTATGCACTTTAACACCAGTGTCTTTTTTTCACTACTGGTACATCCCTGTAGTGCCTGATATATTTGCAAATGCATGTATAATTCCTCATATCTGATTTGGGGTAGTGTTGTGTAAGTCTGACTGTAGTTTGGACGGTGCTTGGAGACATGCCTAGCAGCTCAGTGTAGTTTCCCTAATGTCATGTTATGTCCAGATATGCATAGGATGTCCAGTTGTCTGGCTCATATCTTTGGTCTGGTCCCCATACGTGTTGTGTATTTCTGACAAATCAGTGGGATGATGAGAGGATTTAAGTCACTAACTAATGAGAAGCAAGCTAGTCTTGCACTTGTGCTACTTCAGCCAATATATGTTAAAGAAGACGGTGTTACTGCAGCAACCATCTCAGCTTATCTCAAGTATTTTAGATACGTCCCTATTTTCATGGCTTTCTCCACCCACTTTGTCAGCCTTGGTCCACATTCGTTGCACTAAGGGGTTCTGAGCATACCTGTCAACTGGCTGGATGGTTTCTGAATGACCAGGTTTATTGCTCATATTTTTGGTCTGTTCCACAAATTATTTGTATTCTCTGGTAAATCACTGTGGTGATCTGAGGATTTCTGCCAGTAAATGATGACAATCATTTCAGTTTCAGACCTCATATCCTTCAGAAAATGTATGCTGAAACAAACCCTGTTACTCTAGTGTTGAATGACTCTGCTGCATGATATGTTTGAAAAAGCTTCAGAAGTTCCTTCAGCTCAAATGGTGTAGTGGTACATTGCTCTGACTGCAGTATACAGGGTCATGGGTTTGAGACTTTGCAGGTTGGTTATTTTGTTGCTATGCAGAACAATGACTGATGGAGACAGAGTAATTAAAGCAGTTTTAAGTGGCTTTAAGGGGGTTTCCAAGGGTTTGTGTGATGCTAAGCGATGCCATGATACCGTTAGCTGGAAAGATGCTTAATCCGTTTTGGGGTTTCACTTAGCATTGTGCAAACTCGCTTACTCCTGCTTACTCCCATTTACACCTGTGCTAATTTCTTTAAATGAAAAGAAAAAGGGGTGATAGGAAAGTGGTAAAAAAGGGGCATGCAGGGGGCAAAACAATATGAAAGGTAGCTAGGGATGTGCATGACGGGTGTAGGGAAGGTCCATAGCTGTCCATTTCTTATACAGCAACAGCTGTGCCTTTGTACGGAAGTTGGAGGTGAATTTGGACACTCAAACCCCAGAGAGAGGGGTGAGGACAACAGAAATGTGTTTTCAAGCCAATTGGACCAGATTACATGTGTCCAGTGGACACGTGTGAGAAATGGACAGCTATGTATGGGGCGATATTTTTTTTGGGACAGATGCCCAAAAACAGGGGCATATTTGAAATATTGCTGTTATAAACTGAACAAGTTGCTGGTGTTACAGGGTTCATTGTAACATATCTTTTTTGAGGGCTATGAAGTCAGGAATATAAATGGATGTTAGCATTTACTGACTGCAATCCCCAAAGTATGCTACTGATTTGCCAAGGACAAAAACTGTCTGAGGAACAGACCAAACATAAGAGTCATACCTCTGGCCATTCTCTGGATAGCCCTACAGCTGAGAGTTATGTCAACCATATAACACTGTCAGACTTAAAAGGACACAGAAAATCCATGTCCACACAAACTCTGTTAAACTACCATTAATCCAACTGTATGACAGCAATACTTACATTCTGTCCCTAAGTCTGGAACCTTCTCTCCCATTTTGTTGGGGGCTGTCTCCACATTTTTGGTTGTAAGAGGTATTTCCAACTACCCTCTGTGATGCTGTTGTTCGCACACCTCCATGGTGTTCACCTCACAGGCAAGGAAAAGGGGCAATGCCCACATGAAGTATTGCATTATAGGTGTGTGTGGCCATGCCATTAGCTACAGGAATAACAACACCGCTATTCTACATGCAATTAGCAAGTGAAGAACACTGACTGGTGCACAGGCCATCACCTGCTCATGAGCATTAAGTACAAAAGGCAAGCTGAAGCCTATGCAAAACCGATCTATACCTCTACATGTGTAGACAGAGAGAGAGAGAGAGAGTGAGATACAGACAGAGACAGAAACAGAAACCAACAATACTTGGAAAAAAAAGGTATGTCAAACAAGTAAGCATGCAGTAGAATGCAGTAGAAGGTATGCAATAATGGGAAGTAGGATGTTAAACAAATATGCCTCGGCAAGACTTGCTGTACTGATATATTGCTGATTAGCACCTATGGCCATATCATCTGGGTCTGTCTGCAGTGACATACATCACAGCTCAGGCCCCTGAGTCACTCCAGGAAAGGACGGCTTACACATGACTAGTACTAGAGTGTCTGTTGAAAAATACTGACTGACACTGCTAGGCCAGCTAGTGGGATGTCACAAATATCCATATGTTACTTCTGAATACAACTATGATACACCTGTTTGTCTCACAAATCTAAGAGACCTACACAGAGAATGTACATAGTAAACTACTATCGCAGATGTGTATGTTGAAGTGCATGTGATATACTGAGCTCATACCATTCAACTGTCCAGTGTTATCCACACCATATGTGTGCCTCATATTTGTAGTCATTTACTCATAGAGTTATGTTATGTCTGGCAAATCATTGGCAAATCTGTAAAGACTGACATTAGAATATAGCAGCATACATATGAGTGTCGGACATACTCAAGGGTATTTCTGTGAATGCAAAGCCTACTGTGCTATCAACTGACTTGTGTGTTACAGCAATATCACTAATGTCACTAATTTTGGACAATTGCTCCCCCCATTTATGTGTGTCATTCTCCAGATGTCCTGCTCTAACAGGTTGAGAGGTATGACTGAGCAGCAAGAGTGTAAATGCATTGTGCCATACTGACATAGAACATAAATGAATATCAGGTATTACCTGTGTACATGTATGTATGAGTAGGTGTAGCTGGGAGCCTCAAAACAACAGACATGAGATGCAAAGCATCAGGTAAATAAGATGTACATGTTGTAGACATGTGTAATGTTAGTTTATGTGGATCCAACAGACATGAGCATTAAGTACAAATGGGGTTGGGAGGGTGGCCAAATGGTTAAGGTGCTTTCCTTGCAAGCACAAAATGGCTTGCAAGGGCAGTTAGCTTAGTACTAGTCTATGAATCTATGAATCTATAACTTTTTACAGCTACTGCTTGTTGCATTGCCCTGACACAGACATGTGTACTAAAATAAGCATGATTTTCAGGTTGAAAAAGGAGAGTTGTCCAACTGTGTTATGATCTTGTGTCCATGCCTACTACAAACAGCTATATGAGCACCTACATAGCTGCATGAACTCACCAATACCTGACTCATAAAACTTGCCTCCACCAAGGTAGAGTAAACCCCTTTGCTGGACAACAACAATACACAAACTACATAATCAGTTGCTATATTGGCTGTACAGGGCCTAGTAGGAGCAGTCACCAACTTGGAAGCAAGTCAACCTGTGTCTGAACAAGCATATAAGATCACGGATGAATTACTGTAAGGCTGACTGTGAGTACAAATTGGACACATCCACCAAGGCCAGTCACAAGGCTGTCTTCACATATGTCTTCAATCTCAGAAGCAACAACCCAACCCACCCTGTACTGGTGGTCAATCACACCACATACACACACAGCATAGCTATAGCCAACTCGCTGCAGACAGGTTAAGGGAAAACATCACCCTCCTATCCCACCATCAGTATAGGTGGATATACACAACACACCTCCCCTCATCATCAAGGAGCAGGTCCATAATGCCTAATCAAAGGCAACAAAAGTAAGTCTCCATGGGACCTGATAACATCCCTGCCTGCATCCTACATGAACTCAGGCATATGCGCCCAGCTCCATTACACACTGTACGCAAGCAAAGCCTGAGCACCATTGACATCCCATCTGCAAGGAAGACGGCCATTGTCATCCCTCTACACAAAGGTGAATGATCCAGCACCTTGGTTATATACTGGCTGGGGATCTCCTGGTTGTGCGGTATTCTTCTTACTTGAAAGGTCATATCCTGGTTTGGTCATACCTCTCAACTGTACAGATTCTCACAGATTATCCAGATTCATGCCTTATATATCTGGTCAGTTTCCCTTAACATTGTGGTTTTCTAGCAAGTTTGTTGCAAATCACTCAGGCTTGCAGTCAGGGAATAATGACCAAAAATTAGAGTTTCATACTTCACACCCTTCATGACATCCATACTACTCCCTCTGTTATTCTATCACCTTTCTAACATTATGAGGGCATTATTTCAAAAGTGTCCATATATTTGGGCCTTTATCCCACCATTATGTATGGCTTTGTCCAGATTTCTTGCTCTATGAGGTTGAGAGATATGCTACTAGCATTTAGCAGCATGGCCTTTCATTTGCATTTTGTTGACTGTGTTATGTTGGTAGTATGGATCCCGTGACATTTTGACATTCCCTACAATGGCACTATGGGTGAGGAATGGCCCTTTGCCAATGGCCTGTAGGCCATGTGAGACTGATGCAGGCCATCTGTAGTGAGGCAGTGCGTTTGTTCACTCATATGTTCCCATGCTGCCAGGCAGTGGATCCACCTGGGCTGACAATGGAGTCAGGTGTTACTAGCAATCACTTTCTGTTCGTATTGATCCATCACTCTGGGTGACAGCAGAATGCTGCTTATGGCTAGGGACATACCTGCATGGGACACATATTCAGCACACTGCATCATGTCTGTCTTTCTATAGTCCGTGAGGTACTTTTGCATCATTCACACCGCCATGGACCAGGCTAGTGTGATACCTGTACTTGTTGTGGGGTGACTTGAGTGCATGTGTGATATGGCAGTTTATGGCACCTGGCAAACAAATAATCATGACTTTCTCCTTATCCTGCCTGGTGTGTGGCACATCTGTGTGTCTCAGAGTGGAGTCTTCTATGAGTAATATGTTGTGTGTATGGTAAGGCCTTAGTGTTTGCAAGACCCTGGTGTGTGGTGTATGCGTGGTCTGTGGTGTGTAGGTTTGGGAAGTTCTCATGTGTTTTTGCCTCTGAGGTGTCCTTTACTTCGGGTTTGATTTGTTGTGGACTTGCACTTATGTGGGTTTGTGTTGTGTATTTGCAGATGATGCTTACTGACACCATATACTGCAGAGCACCTATTTTACTGCAAAATATGCTCTGGTGTGCACATTCTCCATTTGTCTGGCCAGTGGTTCCCCAACCCCCTTTGTGTGTCTCTTTATCCTTCTGTAGTCCATTCACAGGCTTTGCCTACAGTGGCTGCTGTAATGTATTTGTAATTCTGATGTGAGCATGGTAAATGCCATAACATCACACACAAGGTTATGGACTACACACCTCTGAGCATACCTATTTGGCAGATTGTCCATTATTGTACCACTACATCTGCTGAGGTCCTCAGACAGTTTGTGGTACTATGTTATTATGCGGCTACATGTTGGCCTAGCTGTCAAACTGTTACTGAGTCTGACATCTGGACAGGCCCACATATGACAGTCAGACGAAGGCCCACACATGGGGATAGGGTGTTGATACTATTCTGGCATACATAGACAGTTGGGGGACCAGTTTGTTACTTGCTTGCTTTCTGTTATGGGCTGACATCTGCTTCTCCACTGTCTGCCATTGATGTTTTGACATGACCTTTTCTTGTTTTGAAAATACTTTGCAGGTGAATGCAATGTTAGGGCAAGCAGAATAGATATACAAAGCATACTTGTGCTCCTTCTGTGACAACCTGGCATTCCAGGGGTATGGCTGATGGCCAGCGATATGTTGTCAGTGCTGACACAGTAAGGTGGCAACCTTTTATGACCTGCCAGTACACTGACCTTCAGGTGCCTGCTGTGCTACTAGGCACCATACCTCTCTACGTATGAGAACCAGACACCTGGACAAAGCCATAAGTAATTGGGTGACAAAGGCCTAAATATAGGGATCATTTTAACTATTGGCCTTACAAACCTAGAAGGGTGATACAATAACAGATGTTGCATTAGCATGCATTTTCTATAGAGTGTGAAGTCTGAGTCACTATGGTCCATTATTATTTTCTGACTTTAGACTTTTGTGATTTGCTAATGATTTGCCACACAACCACTAATTCATGATAGAGACACCACAAATATGATACAAACTGCTGTACATTCTGCAAAAGGTCTGTACAGTTGGGAGGTATGGTAGACACCGTGTAGGTTACTCCAACCTGTGTACTGTTCATATGTGTGGCCCCCTGACCATGATCTGTTCAGCTTACCAGCAGTAATGGATATTGACATCTGGACAGTATGTACAACTCCCACCGTAGGTGTAGCTGACATGGGATTTACTGACATGGGAAATAGTTGGTACTGCAATTCTTGGAACATGGACCTGTCTACCACAGTACTGTACCTAGGCCACTAAGACACAACAACAGGGAGTAAGTGCTGGCCCCATCCTGACAGTATTTCTCACACATATACATAGATCATTGACCCTTGCATATTGTAGACATGCAACAAGTTATCATGTTGATTGGGACAGCCCTGGCAATGTGTGCTTTGCTGCTATTAACCTACAAACCTACATGTTACTGCATTTCTATGGGAATATGGGTGTGTGTGGGGAGGGGCACACCTGTCAATGGTACACATTTGCACATACTGTGTTGACATTGGCTTTACATTTTGGTTCCATTTAGAATGGTATTGTGTCCTGTCTTGGAGAAAAGAGGCATATCACTAGAGGCCACAGGTTAGATTGTAATGTCATACAATTGAGTTTCAGACTTCTTACCCTTCATAGCTTTACTGCAACTGGAAGGCCTGTGGTGATATCACTGTATAGGTCTGTAGGGGGATATTCCATCATTGTCGCCATTTGTGGGGCTTTGCCAGACATTCCTTTATGGTTTTCTATGTCTGACTTGCTGGGCAAGTCTGAGGGGTGAGTATGGAATCCCCACATTGACATCCATGCATGTGACCTATGACCCCCCCCGCCTTAGTTGGCCCCCTGCATATAATGCAGTGGGAGTTGTCACCTTGGATAATACTGCATAGTGTGGGGAAGTCAGTTTTGGGCAGACATTTCCTGGTGTCCCACATAGCTGTCAGTTGTCTACTGCTACCCCAGTAGGCCACCACATTTCCTTGCATGCATGCAGCAATACCATAGATATGCTACTAGAACATACTACTCCATTCATTTATTGTTTAAAAGACTGACCTACCTTGTGTCTGGTTCAGTTGTGGGGACGGTGGGTGAGGGCCGACTCTGTCGGATGCATGCAGTTCACTGCCAATACAAGGTAAGCTAGAGGTAGCGGTGTGGCATCCATTTTACTGTGTGTGAGAGTCAGAGAGAGGTGTCAGTCCCTGGGTCCCTACAGTGTCAGTATGTGTGTTATGCATTGCCTCTTTGCCAAGGCCTGGGCATACTGGGTATGCCTCCATCTGCATAAAGGAGCAGGCTCAGGGGCTTCTTCCTCTGAGTCCTTCTGTGCCTGTGGGGACCTTGGCAATGGTGGGGGGGCTGTGTGGCCCTTCCCAGTGCTGTTCCTGCTGCAGCTGTTTCTGGAGGATCATATTTTGTAGCATGGCACATACTATGAACATGTGTACACATGTGGCTGGAGAGTACTGCAAGGCTCCACCAGATATGTCAAGGCAGCGGAACTGTGACTTGAGCATCCCAAACACACGCTCTGTAATGATCCTGGTTTGTGTGTGTGCCTCATTATGGCATTCTTGAGTGGGTGTGTGTGAATTTCTGATGAGTGTCATCATCTACGGCTCAAGTGCATGGCCAGCATCCCCCACCAGATGGCCATATGGGTTGTCCCCACTGGCAAATACCTGGTACAGCTGTGACAAATGCCTGATGCCCATGTGATAGTTTCTAGGGTTGCCAGCACACACATTCATGATAATGCCCTGGGCATTGCACATGACCCGGCAGTTGGAGCAGAAGCCCTTGCAGAGTATGTAGACCCTACCCTGTTCACCAGGTGGTGCTTCAATGTGGATGTGTGTGTGTCCAGTCTATTGCACCCAGTACCTCTGGGTATTCTGCTACATGGTGGAAGAGATGCATATTGCTGGTCCTCTCCTTACAGGTATTGCGGAAGGGTCTATATTAGAACACTGAATGTTCAAAATTTCAAGTGTTCTAATATCGAACCCTATGAATCGAAAATTTAAAACATCGAACATACAGAACAGCAAATGTTTTCCTAGGGAAAAAATTTGCTGTTCCAAAACACATACACACAACACAAGCACACTAAACAAACAGCAATCCACACACATACACCTAAACACTTACACCTAACCCTACACTAAACTATACATACACCACTAACTATCCACTTACCTTAACCCAAACCCTAACCCTAAGGTCCGTCACTATTGCACAGTCACCTCACCCGCACCCTAACCCTAACTCACCTACCCCGCCCTAACCCTCACGTCCACACAATTGCACACTTACCTGACCCGCACCCTAACTCACCTAACCTGCCCTAACCCTCACGTCCACACAATCACACACTTACCTGAACATGACCCGTAACTTTCCACCACAGCGCTGAAAATACATAAGCAACAGAAACAGACAACCAAATTCTTTTCCTAGGAAAAAAATTGTTTTTCTGTTTCTTCGATTTTTCAGCATTCACTGACAATGGGTTGATATTAGAACACTCAAAATTTTGAACATTCAGTGTTCTAATATAGACCCCTTGGGGAAGTACATGTGCTCACCAGCATGTGGTAGCATGGCATCCAGGAAATGGTGGAGTACCCTGGATGCAGATGCCTGTGAAACACCCATCATATCCCCAGCAGGTCTTTGGAAAGTACCTGTAGCTAGTATTCTTAAGTTTACACATACCTTGATATCCACTGGGATGGATTCCCCTCTGTTGGCTCTGGGTCTGAGTTGAGGCCGGAGCAGCTTGATGATTTGATGAAGTATCTCTTTCCACCCTGTAGTGCTCTACTATCTCCAGATCATGTAGCCCCTGGTAGGTTACCCTGGGTCTGAACACTCCTCTCCTCGTCCTCAGTCTGGGGCGGTTGTCAGCATTATCCTTCTCATTGCCCTCAGCCTCTAACGTATACTGATAGATCAAAGCAATGGCAGCCCCTAAAATTTTTTTGGTTAAAATTCCCCCGCATGTATACAACAGTGGTGCAAGGTTTGTGGGAAAACCAGACTGAAAGGTGTTTGCACAGTTTATAATGTTGTGCTGCAGATGCTGCCTGTATGATTGGCTGGCTATGATACATTCCACCTGCTTGCTATTTTATTAGTACTTGATTGCTTTTATTCTGCTATTTGCCTTTTATTTTCTTTTTTCCCTTCCCATTTCCACTCTTTTTAAGCTCCAAGGCACGCCGCGCAAACCCAGTGCCCAAATGTAAACAGTCCTGCTATTTCTGGGGTCTTTTTGTTTGTTTTGTTTTAGACCCTGGTGTGCACCGCACAAACCCGTTTAGCTAAAGTAAACACTTTGAAGCAGAAATGGCCCTCCCTTGGACACAAACACACTCTACATTTCATGGAATAAGTCAATACAGACTGAGACGCACCCCCTTGCTTAGCTGTGCTTAGCTACACTCAACTAAGAGCCATGAAGCTCCAATGTGCTTACACCAAGCATGACATAACTCCTTTTAATGTCAGCTGCTTCTCCTGCTTACACCACTGCCTTATAGCTCCTACACAGTTAGGTGCAGTTTGACATTTGTTTCCTTTTTGTGATTCAGTAAATGTCCCTCATTAGCATACCCCACTGCCTTAGTTCCTAGTTACAGCACTACACCAGAGTCTTTCCCCTTAGCAACCACTGTTTCCTCCTGTTGTTTTGATTCTGCATGCCATAGACTATAATAGCAAAATGCAGATTTCATTTAAAATTGCCTTTTCACTTTTTTTTTTTTTTGTCACGATCCCATTTGCTTAAATGGCCGAGATCAGCCAAAAAAGAAACTTTTATTTTTATAATTTTGCCACACTTTTCCATGCCAATGCCCATATATTTGGCCATTGGCATGCCTAAGGATTATAATACATGCTTTACTTTGAGTCGTCATACCTCTGTTTTGATTTTTGCAGAAATGTATTCGGCTAATAGCTGAATACATTTCTGCAATTTCTGCAAGCTACACTATTCCGCCACACATGCCTGCCTGCTTACTGGATCGCTAATTGACTTCACTTGCATGGTTTCACCAGCAAATTAGGTCATTAGCATAATCCAGTTGTGTCCATGGCAGAATAGTGTTAGCAGGTTCATGCATGTTCCCAAGCTTGTTTACTGGATTGCTCGGCGGCCATATTCTGTGCAGGAGCTGCTACACTATTCCTGCACAGAATAAAAGCTTTATTGAGATTCCAAGATGGTCGCCGGCTAGACTACTCCCTATTCACTGAGCTCCTCACAGCTTTGTAATTAACTGCAATTTTTAATAACTTTTAAGTGAAGTTTCTCCACATTTTTTTCTACAGAAAGTATCTCTGGTTCATCTCCATCATTCTGGGATAATTCATTTTGTGAAAGAGTGAAATTTTTATATTAATTTACTTCAGAGTATTTTTGGCCTCAACAGTATTTGGGCATGTGCACTCTAGAAGCTCCTCACTGTGTCAGAATTCCTGTTTTCACACCTCTTTTCTGGGCATGGCTGGCAACTCTGACTCCATGGAGACGCAGACAACCAAGGCCAAATTCTCCTCTATGCTTTCTCCAGAAAAAGACACTGGCTCTAAGAGATTAAGAACCACCAAACAACCTACAGAGAACATTAAAGTAAATGCTAAAGATAAAAATGACTCTAATTTTTATTTAGAAGATTTGAAGATGGCATTACAGCCCATCCAAAGTGCTATTCAGAGTTTTTCTGAACAATTTACTGACTTTGGTAAAACTCTAAAACAAATAAATGATAGAATGGATTTGCTTGAAAATAAAAATATGGATATGGAAAAAAGAGCAGACTCTACTGAACATGATTTAAAATCTAAAGATACTCTCATTGCAGAAATACAAGCCAAATTATTGGATTTAGAGGCTAGATCTCGCAGAAACAATATAATAATTAGAGGTCTTCCTGAATCTTATGATAATCAGAATTTAATCTCAGTGACTAAACAAATATTCAAGGCATTACTTAATTGTGAGACAACCACTAATATCTTAATTGTTGAAAGAGCGCACAGAGCCCTGCGTGTCAGACAAGAATCTACTTCACCTCGGATTATTTACACAAGATTACTAAACTACCAAGACACTCATAGTATTTTAGAAGCAGCCAAAAGTAAAAAACATCTCATATGGAACAACCATAAGCTGACTTTTTCACAGGATTTACCCCCACAAATAAAGTTGAACAGACAAAAGCTTTCACCATATCGTGCTGACTTGATAAAAAGGGGAATAAAATTTTGGATGAGGTATCCAAACACACTCTCTTTCAGCTACAATGACAGAAGTTACACAGTTTCTGAACCATAAGAAGCAAAGGTTATCTTTTTAAAACTATTCAAGGTCCTTCCTGACACTGTTACACAATAAGTAGTTCTTCTAACTAATGCAAGTGCATTGAACCTCAGCTAGAGAGCTTACTTTTCAATATATATGCTCTTCAATTTTAGTGTATATGACAAGTTTTACCATAGAATGACACTCAGGTTTTACAGTATGTATTATCTGTGTTAAATTGTTTATTGAGAAGTCACTGCTTTAAATATCTTTATTTCAGTACATAAAGCTTTTATTGTTTCTCTGAGCCTTCATTACAGAGTGTTTATGTGGTAATATGGCTTCCTGTCATAAATGTCATTTAAACAGAAAGGAGAGAAAATCATCTGAACTCTCGTGCTAACGCAGTGCCATCAACCTGGATAAAATTCTGTTTATTTTCTATTTGTATCCAAATATATTTTCCCTCCTTTTCTCATGCCTGATGACGTTGCTATACCCAACTGATCAGTGTCCTGTTTATACTATCAGAGGCATCCCGATTGCAGTTGTGTTACCTGCTGCCTGGCTGCTCATATTTGAAGTGATTGGAATAAGGGGTATGCTCCCTTTAGGCTTCCGATCGCTAATTGTGTGTTATCCTGGCTTCGTGATGCTGTTCCTGACGTTAGTCACAATTGCTTAGTGTCGTGGACTGTTGCTGCCTGTTCCTGCGTGGTTTTGTTCACGTAAGTGCATTTTCTCTCTCAGAAAGGCTCCGAAGAGCATTATGCTGCAAGAAACTTTCAGCGTGATCAGGACGCCTCCTACGGTCATGCGATTGTATCGCAGCCTCTGAGCCTGTTTTTCAGGCTTTCTAAATATATGATCTGTTTCCCAGATCTCTTCATAAACCGAAATGCTTCAACATGCCAGTTAATAGATCTAGTGTTCTGGCTTTTTTTCTCTTTTTTTTTTTTTCTTTTTTTCCCTATCTTGGCTGCATCTATTTTAGCAGGCAAGACAGGAGTTTATCATTTGTTGACTGTAGTGTTATTACTATACTAAGTGTCAAAGAAGATACTTTCCAAATAGCTGTCCCATGCTACTTCCTTTTATTATTCCCATCATAGTCAATTCCAGGGAGGGTTAAGGCATATTCTAGTATTGCTTGGGCATCTTCAGTGGCTTTTTGGAAAAGGCGTGGACTTTAGAAGCTTAGTCCTCTATACATACTTTCACAAAGCACTACAAATTATACTCCTTTTCCCGGTCTAGAGCAGGCTGTACTAGGACCATTCTCCAGGGGCTTCTGGACCATCATCCTTTCTCCTTTGGTAGTCCACCAGTATAGCTAAGGTTACTGCAGCAGATTTAATGATGAACATTGTACAGTTTTGTAGGCAAACTTACCATAACAGTAGATGTTTAGATAGATCACTGCTGCAGTAGCCATTCCCGACCTTCACTACTCTTATTTTTTTCCTGTGATTTTGTTTGCCAGGGTGAAGACACTGATTTTTATTTACCTAACTTTGACCTGTTTCAGGACTCTAGTTTCCCTTCTTCAGTTGACATGAAAGCTTTTAAGAGTTTGGTGTCCAGCTCACTGATTTTCTTCAATGTTCACTTGAGATATCAATGGTCTGGGCGTGTGGAAGGTGTTATATCCTGTTCCTGTGCAGAATACAGTATAACCAATATATAACTTATGATCCAATGTTGTCTATTTTTGTCCAGTTTAACTGTAGGATGTCGGATCTGACCTTATCATTGATCTTGAAGCTGTTCAGTCCTAGGGCTCTGACTTCTCACTTACCTATAATTCCCTGGTCTTTACCGTATTAACTCATATCTCGTTTGCTGCCTGAAGTGTTTGGTTGTGCATCAGAGGGATCCTTTTCTGTGTATTCTTAGTGATTATTGCTATTTGAAAACTAATACCAGTTCCTGTCTTACTGAGAATTTTAATCTATTTTGTTCAGGAAATATTTGTATGTAATGTTTTTCTTAGGTAACTTAAGTATTTAAATAATAGTTGTGTGTTTTTTCATTGAGTTTTCTCGAAGTGTTTGTAGTAGCATTTAGAGTCATTGTACTTGGGGTAAGAATTATTTAAATAGTTTAGTCAGCCATTTTTTTAAATAGTTTAGTCAGCCATATTTCTGATCATTATCTTCTGCGTGCATGTGTGTGCATGCGAGTGTATGCTAGTGTGTTTTATCTTTTTTCTCTTAGCTGATGGTCAGAGATTTAAAAAGTGCAGAGAGGTGGGCACAAGCTGTCCCCTCCTCCCCAACCCACACTCCATATGTGTATAATGCTTAGAGGCAGCCCATTTGGATACTTCTTGCCAAACCTGCACTTCGTTCAGCTCTATAGCTTTACAGACTCTGTGTGAAAGATTGATAGGGGACTTCCTGCTCAGAGATGGTCTGCTGTCCCTACTGCTTCCTGTTCCACTTCATCTCCCAGAACCAAAGACAAGAAAGTCAGGGAAAAACCAGACACAGACAAAGAGAAACCTAAGGAAAAGAGGACTCTGAGAGGTCTCATAAGAGGTCTTGGGATCCTTCCCAGCAGTTGGAATTGGATCCTAAGGTAACAGAAGCTATTGGAGTTGGCAGTCTGTTGGTGCTGTACATCTCTTACATCTCCTACTCAGCTCCAGGTGTCATCAGAACCGGTCATCCCTAGACTTCATTCTCCTGTTCTTCAGGAGAAACACTACTCTAACAGGATTTTGGTATAGGTTGCTTGGTTTTGTTCATGCAAGTGCATTTTCTCTCTCAGAAAGGCTCTGAAGAGCATTATGCTGCAAGAAACTTTCGGCGTGATCAGGACGCCTCCTACGGTCATGCGATTGTATCGCAGCCTCTGAGCCTGTTTTTCAGGCTTTCTAAATGTATGATCTGTTTCCCATATCTCTTCATAAGCCGAAATGCTTCAACATGCCAGTTAATAGATCTAGTGTTCTGGCTTTTTTTCTCTTTTTTTTTTTTTTTCTTTTTTCTTTTTTTCCCTATCTTGGCTGCATCTATTTTAGCAGGCAAGACAGGAGTTTATCATTTGTTGACTGTAGTGTTATTACTATACTAAAATGCAGAAGTAAAAGGATGAACGTTTTTATGTTTGGGTTTATACTTCTGCAGCGGTACCACTGTATATTCTTTTGATAATTAGATTATCTGGGCACAGTTCATTGTACAAGTGCATCTAAAGGGATTCATATCTTAAGGCAGGTAATATTCTCAGTAGAAGCTATGCAGTAATGGTTGTTTTACTAGTGTAGTTCTCTGTTTTGATTGCTTCACTGCATATTTCTGATATAATATTTTGCAAATAGCAAAGTATAAGGTGTATGTGTTTGTGTAATTTTAATGTTTTGGGGCACTAATTTGGGGTACCATAAAAATATATGTAATTTGGGGTACCATAGAAATATAACACGTGCACACACACACACATGCACACACACACACACACACACACACACACACACACACACACACACACACACACACACACACACACACACACACAATGCATTATCTGCATATGTGATTTTAATATAGGTAAAGAATGAGTAGTAATATATGTTGGACCATTTTTAAAGTACTACAAAAGGCAATTGCAGGTCCATTTTTCCCTTAAGGTAACATTTTGTTTAGATGAGATACTAAGTAAACTGTACGACCCTAAGAAAATCTCTCTTCTTCATGAGGTTTGGCATGATTTTGATCTTTGTCATTGTTGATGCATATGCAGTTTTCATGTGTTCTACTCTAAGTGCTTCATGCTGATACTTTTTTCTCTTGCAATGATTCTGAAACGATGATCCAGCCAATGAGGGGTCCTGTATTTATTACTGTTTTGCATTATATTGCAAATATTAATACTTGATTACAAGTTTACTTATATTAATGTCAGGCTGCACTATACAAATATGTAATGTTCACAGTTATTATTGGATTATTAGAAGCCCTTGGTTTATATTTCAATGTGCATGTTCCAAAAAAACCTGAAATTAAAATATACCTATAATTGGGCATATTTACATAATGGTGCATAAATAGACTTCACCTATTTCTATATTAACAGGAAATTATATTATAAATTGATGTATAATACAGAGGTGTAATGTGTTTTAATAGCTATAGTGTGAATATGTACTAGACTAGTTAGTATTCTTATTAACAAAAACATTCACATCTATCAGTGCCTTACAAATACAAATTAATTTTGGACTAGAATGGAGGAGATTTAATTGTTCACTGATCTTATAGTTTATTAACATATAAATATTATATTTTGTTTTCTAATTGACAATACTTTATTTTTTTAACTACATCCATTTTACATAACTTAAGATATTTATTTAAGCCTTTTCACATACATTCATGATTATTATTCTCTAATTATATTATGGCTTTATTAGTTATACTTTGGTTTCTCTACATCTCTTTACAGCATTATATCGAAGTGTTGATTTAGCAAACACTATTTATATTCAATACATTCATATTTATCTTTACAGGAGTTTGTGAATACACAGTAGAATGGGAAATGTTTATGTCGGGCATCTTATATTTTAATAGTTGTGTAAATATGTTTAGATTGGTTAAACTGTTTTTAGTCCTTTTTAGGACTTTAATTAATTTTTTTTCTTCAATCTGGTGATAATGGTGACCATGTACTCACACTTTATATATTGGTCTTTTTTTCTTCCTTCTTTAGTTAGGTTTAGGTGGGTAGGCACTGGGTTAGGGATGAAAGAAGATAATCAGATGGAAGTTAATCCTAGGCTAAAACATACTTCTACTAAGAAATATCATTTTATTATAATTAAAACTTATCTGAACGTCTCTTTCATTTTCTGTCTATATATAAATTATTTGACCTTCTCCATATTTCTCAATGATCCATAGTTTGAGATATGACTAATTTGTTAATAATAGACTCCTGGAATGTAAGAGGGATCCAGAATAAAGATAAGAAATCTTTATTGTTTCATTTAATGTATAAATCCCAAGCAAATATATGTTTTCTGCAAGAAACACATACACCAAGGGAGGATTGGTTCACAGGTATAAATAAAAAGTGGATTCAAAAAATAATAGCCTCTGGGGATTCTTCTAATTCCAGGGGAGTGGCTATTATAATTAAACAAAAATTTCAGGGGATTATTATCGAAGAAAAATATGACAAGGAGGGTAGATGGTGCTACTTTACTACTATTATACATAATCTTGATAAACCACTTCTAGTACTAAATCTTTATGGTCCATGTAATCATCAACATACTTTCATCTTACAAATATACAATATCCTCTCTTCCTATAATGATCATTATGTCATAGTGGGTGGAGACTGGAATGCTGTAATTAACCCTGACATTGATCGTTCTAGCTCTTCCTCATCATATAACCATCAAGCCTCTTTGGCTCTTGATGATTTAATAATGGATTATAATCTTATAGACCCTTTACAACTTATCAAATACTCAAAGAAAAAAGATATATACACATATTATTCAAAATGTTATCACTCTTGGTGAAGGTTAGATTTTTTTCTCATATCTAACTATCTTTCTCACTTATTTTTGAATTTTATTATTGAGCCCAGATTCCTCTCAGACCATTCTAGAATTTTATTAAAATTAAATCTAGATTCTAAGCCTGCTCATATATTTAAACGGAATTGTTGGACATTAAACAACAATCTGCTTTCTAATAAAGAAATTAGTAATTTGTGTATAGAAATAATTCAGGATATGGAAAATAATTTAATTTCAACAGATATTCCCTACGATATTCAATGGGCGGCCTGCAAGGCTAGGTTGAGGGGAATGTTTATTGGTAAGGCCTCATACCTTAAAAAACAATTCAATAACAAAGAAAGACTATTGAAACTAAAAATTCAGTCTCTTGATAATCAATATAGATTAAATTCAGATTCTGATGTTTATAAACAAATTATAGATTCTCAAAAAGAACTGATTTTATTACATCAAAATAATCTTTCAATTCATGAGCAAAGATTATTAGCCACCTATTCTGAATGGGCTCAAATACCTTCAAAACCCTAGCTAGATTAATTAAAAATAATCTTGATAGGCCCAAATTATCTCCCATACTATTCAAAGATCAACTATACAACACGGACAAGGAAATTATGCAAATTTTCACATTACTATATACTGATTTATATTCCAAAACTTCTAATTCATTAGCAAATTATCATATTAACAGCTTCCTAGGGTCTATTACATTCCCTATTTTGAATGAAAATCAGCAAAGTATTCTTTCGGCCCCACTAAGCCTTCTTGAAATCTCTGACTCAATTGACAGACTCAAACATGGCAAATCCCCAGGACCTGATGGTTTTACCTCTGAATTTTTTAAATCCTTTAAGTCAGTAATTGCGCCCTTCCTTCTCAAAGTTTACAACTATATCATAATAAATGACATATCAGATCTCCATTGGGACACTTCAAAAACTATACTAATCCTAAAAAACGATAAAGACAAAACAGACCCCCATAATTACAGACCCATTTCATTAATCAATATAGACATCAAAATCTTATCCTCTATTCTGGCTAATAGACTGAAAAAGGTTATATCATCAATTATTTCCCAAGATCAGACAGGTTTTATGTCTCATAGACATGCATGGGATAACACCCTCTTGATGGAATCCATCATTCATCTTACAAAAAATGACAATAACCCAATGTATGCACTCATTCCTGATGCATCCAAAGCATTCGATGTGAGTTGGGACTTCCTCTTTCAAACTATGTCATGCTTCAATTTTCCCATCACATACATTAATTTAATCAAAACTCTCTACAAAGATTCTTATACCAAATTGTATATTAATGGTTCCACATCACACCCTATAAAGATTACTAGAGGCACAAGACAGGGTTGCCCTTTATCTCCCTTTCTTTCTAATTTGTATTTAGAACCGCTACTTCTATATATAGCCCAAAACACATGCCATAGGATTCCTAGGATTTTACACAATAATTTACTTTTCTCCGCTTTTGCGGATGATTTAGTTATATACTTTCAAACTCCTATCATGGATCTTAAAAAAATAATTAGTTCCATTGAGACATACTCTCAAGCATCGGAATATCAAAAGAAATTCCCAAAAGACTCATATTTTCCCGGTTAATCACTTAGCACATAAACCATACCTATTTCCGGACTCTTATTATCATATTACTTATGGGGCTAAATACTTAGGGATTAATATGGTTCATAATAGCCTTTCTTCATTTCAAAATAATTTACATAAAATATGGACTTCAATAATGTTAGACATGCGTAGGTGGGAACTTCTCAATTTATCACTTCTTTCCAAAGCAGCAATTATTAAAATGAATATCTTTCCTAAATTTCTTTATCAATTTAACTCTTCTGATCAAATCATTCCTAAATCTTTCTTTGATAAAGTTAATAAAGAATTACCAAATTTTTGTGGTTTCCTAAAACAGTTAGGATTTCTTACTCTAAATTAACAACTTTTAAAGATAAGGGAGGTTTAGGACTGCCAAATTTATATCTCTATTATTTAATTGTTTCGGCAAACAAACTACTATCCATCACTAAATTGAATAATACTTATTACAATAAATGTCCAATTTGGATAAAATTATGGCATCAATATATTATATCCAAGAACATAAACCCGGCTACCATTCCATTCATCTCCATGGATATTTTGAACACTCTTAAAATCTCAAATTTCCTAAAGCATAAAGTCAAAGCATTTCAGGAGTTATTAAAGCTTATTAATTACGATAATACTTCTCAGGTACTACAACCACTTCATCTGAACCCCAACCTTAAACTGGATAATATACCATTCAATCTAACAAACTATCCCCTTATAAAAAATTTGAATGTTAGGGATCTCCTGAAACATAAAGATCTGTCCTTGGCTGATCTTTGAACCACACTGAAAGTTAACTGTAAATATACCATTGCATTACGTCAGCTGAGGGATGTGGTTTTGGCCAAATATGCGCATAACATGCCAAGGGATCATGATTTAAAAAATTTAGAAATCATAATTAGAACATTATTGTTACCTGAGAAAATGTTATCAAATTCTTATAACTTGTTAAATAAATTTATACAAGATTCAGTATGTCTCTTTTCTAACTACTGGGACAAACATAATTCTCAATTAAATGAGAAACAAAAACTCTTGGCCATTAGAAACACTCTGGAACACTCCCCTTTCAAGAAATTGTTCTATACCCAACTGATGATAAATAATAACGCTTATCATACTCCCTCCAAACTTAATAAATTTGATGCAAATAATTCTCCCTCTTGCCCTTGCTGCCTCTTTCCTAAAGCTGATCTTTTACATATTTTTTGGTACTGCCATTACTCACATAACCTCTGGACCTCCTTGAAAGTACGGCTACAGAAAATGGGTTATCATAAATCCACTTTATCATGGGAAACTGCAATTCTACACATACCTATACTACACCTTTCTAAATCAGACACACAAGTGTTCATATTTATTTGCTCTCTCATAAAACTTTACATTTCCAGAAATTGGCTGGACCATACTAAACTTAATTGGAATGCTTTTAGAACAATGGCTTACTTGTACATTTCAGCACAAAAGACTTTGTTGAAAAGTCCTAAAAAAATGGCTTTAAATAATAAAGTTTTGGAGAAGGTCCTTTCTATTATTAACTATGACTAATAGTTTCTAAACCTTTATCTTCACATAATATGGGATTCACTCACTCTTTTATTTCACTTATTTACATATTTATAATATTATTTCATCTTTTACACTTTGGTTACCATTTGTATATATTGTATATAATGTTTGATTTTCATTTTCTCTCTCGTTAATGAGTTGTAACGTCCTCTACAATGCTGTATAACTTCAATCAACTCCTAAATGACTATATGTATAATGTTTTGTTGTTTGTGGTTTTGCGTTATTCTATAAATCAATAAAGAGATTTTTGAAAAAAAAAAAGCTTTATTGAATCCCGGGGGTTTTGTCCAAATTTCAGATAAAGTGGTTATGCAGGACTGCACAGTAGATTTTCTGGTTCCGTTTTTAACTGTATTTTTTTTTTTATATTTTTTTGGAATTTGCTTGGGCTGTTTTTTGAATATCAACATATCTAGGATTCTTTGTACATTATGCTTTTTATCTGAATGATAAGGTTTAACTCTGTCTTGGCCTATATTGGGTAAAGTGGATGTTAAATATGGACAGACTTTATTTATGTGATTCCTTCATGGGGAAACTAGAAGCTTTATGTGTCAGTAGAAATTAAAGATTTTTGAAGCCAGGAATGTTGCAAGGGAAGTAGAACACTCTGTGGTTTGAAATAGGTATGTTCAAGGGAATGGAACTTATTTTCATTTTTCTATTGCAACAGGCAAAAAGTTACTGATCCGAAAGAAGAAGCACAGGTTAAATAATTAAAGTCTTAAATGTGAAATACAGTTTGATGAAGCTCAGACTACCTTGCTCAAGAAATTACACAATGAATGCTTGAATCATTGATAAAGGCCTAGTTCAAGTAGCATGAATGTTTTGATTAAGGAAAAAATGGTAGGAATAATAACATCTGAGAACTATCAATAACATCTGAGAACTGTTTATAATAAACATTCATGGGTAGTCAACCAAAGTATATAAAAAGGTTGTTTTAAATTACTGTGACTACATAGCTATGCTGGGGGAAAAATAACAGCTTCATTTATCGTTATCACCACTATTTTCTAATGAATACATTGAACAGTGAATCTCAGTCATATTGTGCACTGTGCCAAATAACTGAAGTTTTACATCATATAATGTCTCGTGTGGCATAAGAATATAGAAATGAGCAGTAAGAGACAAAACAATGAAACCAGAACACTGTAGTCATATTCAGACTTTGACATTTGAATTTCATTGTCAGCTATGAGAACAAGTCATACCTTTCAACCTCTTAGAGCATGAAATCCAGACAAAGCTTTAAATAAAAGTGGGGCAAAGGCCCAAAAATAGGGACAATTTTTAATTTTGCTCTTACAAACTTAGAAAGTTGATAGAATCATTTTAAAAAAGATCTAATTAAATGTATTTTTGTGTGAAAGAACATGAAAATATGTTAAATGATGCCACCTCAAATGGGATCTTTAAAGTATAGACATACTTGAAGACATGCTTTTGCTCATACTGAATGAGAAAACAGGATGAGGTGCATTCTGGGAAGTGTAGTTTTAATTGAGCCTTCACTGGTACCCATTTCCATCAAGTATAATTAGGATGGGATTGCAGAGGAGGAAGGGTCCGGTATTTTTTATTAACTAAAGATCTTTTTGACATACTGATAGCCCTGTGTACAAACAGCACCTCAGTCTATCTAACCTAACAGTGGTCATACTGTAGCAAAGCCAGGTAAGTGGAAGCACAAACCAACACCTGATCACTGTAAGTCTTTGCTTTTGCAGGGAGTGCTAGCTGGCCACAAAGTGGGTAGGAGGTATTGGGAGTTAAGGACTAATATCCCTGGTCTACTTAGGTGGCAACCTCTCTGTTGACTAACTGCTGCCTCACTACAGACCTATTAGTTGGAGCACCATGACGCATTCCCAGTCAGAAAGGGGATCCAACACAAAGTAGTGTGATATACTGGGATCACTGCACTGGAAATCAAAAGAGTGCACTGGCAGATTCCGCATGTCTGATGGTTGGCAGGAACCATGTACAAAAAAGAAATAGAAAAAAAAATGTCTATACTTATAATCATTATAGAGAGTGGGTACTTTATATGTATATGTCCTCATTTTGAATGAAGAAGCCAAATGTTGCTTGAACTTTCCAAGCTGTGCACCTGATAATCAGTGTTCTGACCAGTCCAAAACCTTTAATGTCATTAGCTGTCTTCCACTAACACATTTGACTGCATAATATTACATTCTACCAGTGTTTCCTAATTAGTTTTAAATCATTTACTGCTGATATTTGCAGCACCGTAAAAATCTACTGCCAATCATTAGTGGACCAGAGTTCCACTGTGGTGACTCCTAACCAGGAAAAGCCGAAAGAAGAACAGTGCTGATATTTACAGTTTGAGTCTAGAAGGTTTAGCCAATTCAAAACCTCCACACCTAAGTGAATAATATTAGTAAAACTGATTGTCGTTGTTTCTAGTTCTAATCCAGATTTTGCTAGGTGAATCACTGTGAACAATTTCCAGTAAATGTCTCTGTTCCTTTCAATCTTTTCTGAATAGTCTTCAGCAAAATCCTGTGGATGTACCTCCTATGCATCACTGCACTCTAAACAGGGGATATAATAGTCCACCACTGAGTTAAACCATTTTTTGTACTATAAAAACAGTAATACATAATGGATGATAAACCTGGCACTAGTCAATTTATTAACCTTCAATCCAATGTGCTTTTTAAATATGAGATCTTCATCTGATTTGCACTCTGAATTCCTGGGGGGGGTTACGCTTTTCATGCCGTATCTGATACACTTCCTGTCCTAAAAAAGTACCCCAAGTTTATTTGTTTGAATGCCAGCTTCAGCAAAATGTTATGTCCACCTCAAACTGGTACAAAAAAACCTTAATAATGAAATTCCTATGCATCTCCTACTCTCTATCCACTTGCTGTCTAGCCGAAGGAATATTTTTATATGGAAGTAATGTCAGTTATCTATTATCAGGGTCTATATTACCAAATCAAAATCCCATTTAAGCGAACACCAAAAGATCGACACATAAATAGCGAAGTGCGTAAATAGTGAAATCAGTAAACACTGAAAGTCTGATTGTCGAATAATAATAGTTGGCCAACATCACGATCCTGCGTTGCTGGTCAGTAATGTATAGAATTGAATATCACCTAACCAGGTGTATCTTGCATTATGGAAAAGTCTGTTAACTAAACTGACTTACATTAAAAATGCCGTTCATCAAACTGTTCTTAATGAGATCGCAGTACAGTGAAGATCGGAAAGTTTGTCGTTTCCTCACTGAAGTGCGATCTCAGAGTTGGTATATATATATAGTTGGGGGGGGCTGACTGAAGTTGATCAATTTTGTTTTTCATGTAAGTGCTGTTTTGGTAACAGACTAAGCAGCTGATGCGTGGTATATATGACTGTATGTACATAGATGGTTTTGTTCATGAGTGCCCTGTATGTAATGAATGCAGTGATGTCAGCCACTGTTGTTTGTGAGATTTGGCCAACCATGAGAATTCGATGTGGAAGTTTTTGGTGTTTAGGTGTTTCAGTGTTTATGTTGTTCAGTATTTATGTATCAGTGTTTTTGCATTTGTTTAAATAACATTTAGATTTGGTAATATAGACCCCATTATCAGTTTTCCATTGTAGGAACAACTAATCATTTATACTTGCTGGCATATTTCAGGCATATGTGCTTTCAGTTTCTTTTTCCTCAACTGCAATACTGCTTTAAGAAACAATATATTTCCTGGTTATGTAAAGTAAAATCCTGATGCATTTTATATCCATGAGACTATCTGTCTTGTACTCTCTGAAGTGTCACTTACCACACAATATCCAAAAGTCCTCTCCATCTTAATGAAGAGAGTTCCAAAATTAACTGCTGATGTAGGAGGGGACACTGCACCAAAGAGATCTCCCAGCCTAAGAGTTTGAGACTGCATTAATAAGCCTAATGTTTTGAAGAACACTGTATATCAGCTGCTAAGCTAAATCCTCAGAGTGATGTAGCAGGCATAGGAGTGCTATTTAAATTGGTCTATTGCTTCTCCTTGTGCATTCATAGTGGACTAAGGCATCAGTAAAGTTAAAGACAATCTCTGGATTCTTCAAGACTCACCAGAATATATATGGCCTTTCTGGGTAAGAATGAAAAAGTTGTATAATTCATTATAATAACAAAATAACAATGGAAACCACCTTATCATTTAGGCTCACTGTCTCTCATCTTTTTAGTGTTGGCTTGCATGCAAATTATTAAGGGGTCTAAATGATCTGCTGCCCGAGATAAAAACTAGTGTCATCACTTGATGAATATTAATGACCATATGCACACAAAACATGATGAATAATAATGAGGATATGTGCATAAACATTACTCCGCATGCCAGCTGAACTGTGATACCAAACACCTTTCACACAGAACCTAAAATCACACGTGTCCTCCTCCTGGTTATGCCCCTGTAGCATCTACCCAATTCATTGCTATGACCCGTAAACAACTTAATACCTCCTAATACTACTGTACTGCATCTCATTACTTATGCCAGCCTTTAATCCTCCCCCTGTCTTGTCTGTTAATCTCTCTTTATTTATTTCACAGTCACTAACTACTAACTCAACTAGTACTACTTGTAGCCTCCCATTTCGCACTTGATCTTTTTTAATGCCAAAACATTATATAGTCGCACTAATGCTAAGCTAACTATATCCCTGCTCATTCTAGTTCATGACTTTATAAAAAGCAATACTTTTGATGTAGTCATATGTCTATATGCTGCTTTTGCTCCTCAGATTCTGCATTACATCTTCAAAAATCTGTATTGCTAATGTCACAATGACATGATTATTTACCAATCAGGTCACTCTAACGCCATTATTCAAAGCTCCAAGCTGACTTACATGAGCTTCACCAATGGCTCATAAACCATAAACTACTTCTCAACCCCATCAAGACCAAATATATGCCTTTCAGAACTCCACAGAAAATTTAGGAAGCACCTGACTCTTTAACTCTGGCTTTGACAGCCATTTCATAGAAGCAACTCCACCTTCAAGTACCTGGGATTATGGTTTGATTAACCACTAAACTTCCATTTCCACATAGACAAAATGAGAGCCATAATAAACTTTCTCTTCTTCTTGGCAAAAACAATCCCCCCTTTTCTATCCCAACCAGCCAGAGAAGTAACTGGCAAAGGAGTTCTCCTTTGTCATCATGAATATAGATTTCCAATGTTTGCTTCTGCCTCCATGAAAAACACTGCCATACTGCATACAATCTCTAACAGTATCTGTCGATTCATTACAAATGCACTTTTCTGTGAGCATCACTGTATCATCATAGAAAATGCCAAATGGCTACCCATAAAACAAATATCTAACCTACTCTTAGGATCCAGACTCTGCAAACTACTACAACTCTGCACATTTACTCCCCTTTGCAGCTAGACTTTATGTATAAAAAATACTCATACAGCCTGAAACACTACTTAGAATCCACATCAACTCTCATTACCCCTAGAACCAAACTGCAGAGCATTACAAATGCATTCTCCTCTCAGACACATACTCTTTGGCAACCTCTGCTCACTGACCTAGAGGAAATTAAGTTAATCCAAATTTAGGATGCAACTCAAAAAGCACTTTTTACTCAAGCAAAATGATCCTGTTTCAACAATGGACATATCACCTAACACACTGTTATGTCTCCTTTCCAATACCCTTCTCCTCTCACAGCTTTACTGATGTTTGACCCACTTTAGAAGCTAATATGGGGAATTCAGTAAAACCTACATGGACTCTTTTTCCATGTAGGCATGGTGGCACAGTGCTTGCAAGAAAGTAAGCAAATGTGCGAGCCAGTAAACAGAGCTGAGGAGCGTGCACAAGCACATCAACATGGAAGTATCCGTGGCATGCAAATCACCTCATAATCAGGTGAATTTCATACAAATGAGAGAGGCAGAGTGATCCAGCAAGCAGATAGTCAGTCCTGCAGACCCCATATTAGTGTCCATAGTGTACATGAAAAAATTCCATATACAGGATGTAAAACTGACAACAGGGGCTGAAAAAGTGCACTTAGATTGGCAGAAATAGCATATTAGACACAGATATGTGCAATACTATTCACAATGTATCCAAAACTATATGGAAAATAATTTAAAATATTTTTTTTAATATCTGTGTATGTTTGCATGGCACACCACAGTATACAAACATGCTGTTATGAAAAAAAAAATAAAAAGTATAAAAACAAATATTAGAAGTATGTAAAAGTAATGCATTATAGGACCTTGTGTGGAGTATGTACAATGGTAGTCTGCTGTGGTTGCTAATGAGGCAAGGCCTGGAACCATCTAGTTTCCAGGTTGTGTGCATGGATCTCTATGCAAATGGGCTGGGGAATAGCACAAACAGGTATCCGTGTCAGCAGATCCAATCCGTGTAGGCACAGAACCATGTTGGTGTCCACAAAAATAGCTAACATGAAAGGGGGTGTCTCCAAAGGCTTGTAAGCTCATTGGAGCTCAGTGGTGCCTGTTTGTGAGGTGTGGCACTCTGCTGAGCAGGGTGTGTGACAGTGGCAGCTAAGCTTTGTTTACCTCCGGGGCATGTGTTTTATTGTGTTTGTATGTGTTTGCATGGCATGCCACTGTGCTGAGCATGATCTTTACATGGGGATGTGTCTAGTGGCTGCTGAGCATTGTTTATCTTTGTGGCATGGGTTTGCGCTGTGTGCTGCAGTGCTGAGCGAGGAAGGCTGTCAGAAAAATTGGCTGAGAAAGCTAATGATATATTAATTGCTGATGACCCCTGTTTCACTTAAACAAGGGCCATTAACAGTCCTTAGTGATGTACTTGGCAGGTGAAATGCATCATAGGTAGCCAATCACACAGGCGGCACCAACGGCAGATTACTATGAAGGTTGCATACATCCTACAATCTGATTTCACCCCCAAACTCTGCACCAGTGGAGTACAAACTTGGGATTTTTAACTAAAGGAATGATAGGGACTGCTGCAGGTCTGCTACATCTGTATGCGCTAGATGCTAAGGTCAGTGCTGATGCTGCTGCTGACAATAGGCCTAGACTGAGAAGGAGAAGAGTGTTCAGGCCCAGGGTAACCTTCCAGGAGCTACATGAGCTGGAAATTGTCGAGTGCTACAGGGTGGACAGGGACATACTACAAGGACTCATTGAGTTCTGGCACCCTTAACTCAGACCCAGAGTCAACAGAGGGGAACACATCTCAGTGGAAAAAAAGGTATGTGCAGCCCTTAGGATACTAGCTACAGGTACTTTCCAAAGACCAACTGGGGACATGATGAAGATCTCACAGGCATCAGCATCCAGGGAACTTCAGCAGTTCCTGGATGCCATGCTACCACATCCCAGTGAACACATTTATTTACCCCACACCTCTGAGGAGAGGGCCAGCAGGATGCGACTCTTCTACCATGTAGCACACTACCCTGAGGTACTGGGTGCCATAGATTGCACCCATGTACACATCAAGATACCAGCTGGTGAGTATGGTAGAATCTATGTCAACCGCAATGGGTATCACTCCATCAACTGCCGGGTCATGTGCAATGCCGAGGGCATTATCATGAATGTGTGTGCTGGCATCCCTGGAAGTTATCACAACTCCCATATCTGGCATGCATCACAGCTATACCAGATGTTTGCCTGGGGGGACATCATGTACAGCCATTTACTGGGGGATGCTGGCTACACACTGGAACCATGGATTATGACACCCATCAGAAATGTACACCCACCCACGGAAGAATGCCATAATGAGGCACAAGCACAAACTAGGAACATCACAAAACATGGGTTTACGCTGCTGAAGTCATGGCTCTGGCACCTAAATATATCTGGTGGAGCTCTGCAGTACTCTCCAGCCACATGTGCACAGATGTTCACAGTATATGCCATGCTACACAATATGATCTTGCGGAAACAACTGCAGCAGGATCAGCAAAGAAAAGGGATACACAGCTCCCCACCAGTGCCTAGGTCCCCACAGCCACACCCACAGGGGGACTCAGAGGAGGAACCCCCTGAGGTTGTCCTTGTAGGCAGATGTAGTTGTGCCCAGTATGCCCTGGCCTTGGCCAAGAGACAACACATAGCACATGAACTGACAACCTAGGGCCCTAGGGACTGACACCTTATTCTGACTTGCATACATGTAGTAAAAATGATGACAGCCAGCCCACACAACCTGTACCTTGCCATGTATTGGCTGTGTACTGAGTGCATCAGACAGAGTCAGTCCCAAACTACAGGTCTGTCAACTGCTGCATTCGCAATGTAAGTGACTCTCCTATACACCACTTGTATGGGGTACTAGAACATGGTAGCATATGTATGGACCTACCGCATGTATGCAAGGGAATATAGTGGGCTACTGGGCTACTTGCAGGGATCTAACAGCCACTTGGGACAATAGGCATTCTGTCCAATAGTATGTGCCCCATAATATTCAATATTGCCAAACAGTGGGGTCACATGACAGTTGCATGACTGTCTTTGCCAGCAGAGCATGGGCTGGTAGTACCCCACCTCAACACATCAATGTTTCCATACAACTGCATCTACATCTTTGCATGTGAGGTACACATACAGTGGTATTCCCACAGATTGACATAACCCTTCAGTCTGTTACTGCAAATAAGCTGGACAAAGCCAGAGAGAATGGGAGGACAAAGGCCAAAACTACAGACAGACATTACACATGCTCTGAGTTACCTAGAAGGTGGCTAGTATAACAGCAGGTTGCAACAGGTCAGATTAGCTGCAGGATGTAAAGGCCGTCACTTAAATGTGTCAGCATTTACAACAATACAGTGACTGCATTTACAGTATATTACTGGAAAACCATAACTGTATGAGGAACAGAGCAGACATATGGGGCAGAATGTTGGACATTCTGCAAAAAACATGTACAGTGAGAGGTATACAGACTGTCACCTTCTGTGTGGTGTTACATCACAGTCACAGCATACCTCTCAACCCCTTGGAGCAAGAAGTCTGGACAAAGCCATGAATAAAAGAGGGACAAAGGCCCAAAAATAGGGACAAGTTTTACATATTGCTCTTACAAATGTAGAAAATTGATAGAATAACAGGTCTCACATTAGCATGAATCGCCTAATGTGTATGGAGTCTGAAACTCAAATGTCTGTCAGAAAACCACAATGTTTTAAAAAATGGAATAAAATATGAGGCACAAATCTGGACATTCTGTGAAAATCCTTGCAGTTGAGAGGTATGAGTCACATATTAAGAAGTACAGCAAACAGCCAGGGAATGCCTTGGACAATATCAGAGAAGTGTTGTACTGTGGAAGCAGGAGTAGCAGCCAATGGTCTGCAACACACAAAATCCTGCACTGGAGTACAGGTAGCTCTGGCATGGAGTCATCTTGTAAGTACTGACAGTCACACTGGGCATGCTCCTACAAATCTGTTGCCTTTTCTGCCCAAAGACCTGCTATGTGGAAATATACAGACAGCTACATATACATATCTGTCTCTCTGTATCCCCCTCACACATGATTAGTGTATCTATCAGTATGTGGCACACACACACACACACACACACACACACACACACACACACACACACACACACACACACACACACACACACACACACACACACACACACACACACACACACACACACACACACACACACACACACACACACACACACACACACACACACACACACACACACACACACACACACACACACATATATATATATATATATATATATATATATATGTGGGTCTACTTTAAAACACTGACACGCAAAACACCGACAATGAGAACACTGAGACTGGAAGATCAACAACTGAGATGAAGGACAGTTTAAAAGCCCGATGCTGAGAACACCAACATGTTAAGATAAGTGTGCGATAGTGACAGACTTTAGGGTTAGGGGCGGGTTAAGTGAGTTAGGGTTAGGGCTCGGGTTAGGTGAGTGTGCGATAGTGACAGACCTTAGGGTTAGGTTTTGGGTTAAGATTAGTGCATAGATAGTTGTGTATGTAAGGTTTAGTGTAGGTTTGTAAGTTTTTTGTTGTGCTTGTGTTGTGTGTGTGTTTTTTGGAAAAGGTATTTGTTTTGTTTTGTTGATTGTCGGGCTTGTGGTTTTTCGGGCATGTGAAGTTTCATGCTTTCAAACTGTCAGTCATCTCAGTTGTCGATCTTCCAGTCTCGGTGTTCTCGTCGTCGGTGTTTTGAGTGTCAGTGTTTTAAAGTAGACCTATATATATATATATATATATATATATATATATATATATATATATATATATATATATATATATATATATATATATATGTGTGTGTGTGTGTGTGTGTGTGTGTGTGTCTCTGTGTGTGTGAGTAAATATATCCCCTTACAGCACTACGGACCTGCCCATATATATGTGTGTGTGTGTGTGTGTGTGTGTAAATATATCCCCTTACAGTAGTACGGATATGCCCAGATGTGTGTGTGTGTGTGTGTGTGTGTGTGTGTGTGTGTGTGTGTGTGTGTGTGTGTGTAAATGCACCTCCCTTACAGCCCTACACACATGCCCATATATGTGTGTGTGTTTCTGTGTATGTAAATCCACCCCCTTTACAGCACTACAGTCATACCCATATGTGTGTGTGTGTGTGTGTGTGTGTGTGTGTGTGTGTGTGTGTGTGTGTGTGTGTGTAAATATGCCCCCCTTACAGCACTACAGACCTGCCCATGTGTGTGTGTGTGTGTGTGTGTGTGTGTGTGTGTGTGTGTGTGTGTGTGTAAATATATCCCTTTACAGCACTGCAGACATGACCGTGTGTGTGTGTGTGTGTGTGTGTGTGTGTGTGTGTGTGTGTGTGTGTGTGTGTGTGTGTATGCGTAAATATATCCCCTTACAGCACTACAGACATGCCCAAGTGTGTGTGTGTGTGTGTGTGTGTGTGTGTGTGTGTGTGTGTAAATATATCCCCTTACAGCACTAAGGACATGCCCATATGGGCTAGCTCCATGCAATGGTTATGGATTTTATGAGCATGTTACTAGCTGCTGGTCTCTAAATTGCCCTCCTCCACATAAGCATAAGTGATGTCTGCCACCTTCTAGATTTGTATGTTCAGAAAACTCAGGTGACATATATCAAGGGTAGCAGACCATGTCACAAATTATGAATGCATGATTACGCTGACTGCCCCCATTGTTCTTGATGTACTGTTATACACATATGAACCTAGGGAGCCATGCACGTATACTGCCTTACCTTGCTGACATCATATTTCTGCTGTGCCGCCATGACATCCTGTGCTGCTGTATTGCCACCATGTGTCCATTGTTTAGCCCGTCAGATTCCTGGAAGAGAAACATGCACAGATCCATGACACACCTGTCATTCTGTAATACTACTGCCAGTCTAAAATCATGCAACAAAGATACACAAATCACAAAAATTGCCAGGGCAAAACAATACTGCACTACACAAGTACATGCAAAGCAATATGGTCACCCTGTGCATCAGACACATATTTGAATTTCCCTGCATCAATGGTACTGATGACAGGGATGGAGCACAGGTATCATCACATGTGCAAGGTTTGGTGTGGGGGTGCCAGAGGCCTAGACTGTGCCAAACTGTTGACAGCATGTGTGTGAGTCAGGAAGGGGTGCGAGTTACATGGGTCATGGAGAGGTGCCGTGTGTGTCTGCTGGTGACCTGCATGTGACAGTGGTATTTCAGTGTGTGTGTGTGTCTGTGTGTGTGTGTGTACATAGTCAAGCCCAGTGTTAGCCTTACATTTGTGTAGGTTGGGCAGCTGTGAACTGTATGTGGTAGAGTGGACAGTTCACGTCTTCAGCCGCGAACATGGGAACTGGCTTTCCCAAAAGTAGCACTGGCACCACCATGCCCAAGGTCAGATGTGGTGCTAGTACCTGACAGTGACTGCTGTCTGCTGGGCCCGTGTCCCCATGGGACCACCCAAGGCCATGAGCCCATGGCCTACCACATCATGGTGTGGACAGCACACTTCCCTCTGTAGCACTGGAGGTACTGCCAATATGGGAGCATGACTGTGCACGGCTACATGGACTCCCAGCAGATGGTCTTGCTGACCTAAGTCCACATGTCCAATACCTATCTTCAAACAGATGTTCCAGCACAGACAGTGTACGGTCAAAGACAGAAACTGTCTCAACCCACTGTCTGTCCACTACATCAGTGAACCAATCCAAGGTGTCCCAGATATGGTGGAGGCAGTCAAAGATGCCAGACTGTGCTACATCCATAACCTAAGTATCCATCTTGTGTTGCATTCAGAACATGCCTTGCCTCCATGATGGCCCAAAACATGCGGCAAGTGACCCGTGATGTGATGCCTGCAACAGGTGATGGTTGGACAGCAGTCCTGCTATGAGCACCCCTGTCAATCCCCCTGTATGGGACCTCACCAGCTCTCTGGCTATGGCCGGTGTCTACATTCACTGACACCATTGTTGTCACACTGTCCTGTTCAATGTTGCCACCCTCTGACTGTCCAATATCTGTGGCCTCTGGGGGCTGGGTATGTGTGGGCATACTGACTGTGTGCAGTGACAATGAGGGCCGAAGAAGGATGTCAACCTCTGGGACATATTTAGTCACTGACAACCCCACCTTTGCCTCGCTATGGCCACCATCATCAGCAGCATCTGATGAGACACTGACATCAGGTTGTGAGGGGGACAGACCCAAACCCCCCCCAGTCACCTGTGAAAAGCAAGACAACAGCAGTACATTACTACATGCACAATTATGTATGGTAATCCACACAGACTCATACAGATGAGGATCCACAACTGCATTACAAGTTCCACATATTCTAATCTCCACTCCCATGCACTACAGACAAACTCACAACAACATACACAGACAAGTCAGACCCATTATAACATGCACTTCAGCTATATCCAGTTAATGTTGCCAGTACAAAACACCTGTAAGGCATGCAATATGACAGTGTATGTGATAGAACTACACAAATAACCCAGTACACCTATAATGAGAATGATATGCCAGTAGTAGTATCACTAACTCAGGTATGTACCATCTCCATGTTGTGTTTGAACAGGCATCTTGGAGTAATTGCCTCATATCTGTGGCCTAGTGTCACCATATCTGTGGCCTGGTGTCAGGCCTGCTCATAGGTCTTTCCTGTTGGCCAATCTGATTGACAGCCTGCACATGGCCTGCCCACAATGCTGACCATTGTTCCCAATCATGCCTACCCCTGGACAGCAAGATCTGATGGGGGTGTCTCAGTCCATCCAGTATAATGTCACTCTCTGCAGTTGAGAAGGGTCCATGTCTCCTGCAGTATATGGTTCCTGAAAGACAACAAGAGGGGAACACATTACATGGATGTCCACTATGTACAGATCCAGCATGCCCATAGTGGCCTGCACTATCCACTGCTCCCTCACATGTCCTACCCCACAGTCTAGCAACACACTATGTGCATGGATATAACCAAGATAGTAGCAATACTGAGGTATGTCCTTGTGTGCCATGACAGATTCTGCTATATGTTCCTACACTCATCTTTGCAGTCTACTGTGGTGTGTCCCCTATGGGCAAACTCCCACTAATGTGTCATGCAGCCGCTATCAGACAAATATCAGTGTGCTTTTACAATGACTTTGTGGAGATAGTCCAGAAACACCAGCATACCACAATGACAGAAAACAATGCAAACCTGCTGTAGTATATGTTCCCTGCAGGCATCATACCTCTCAACTATATGGATGTTTGCAGGCTGTCAAGATGTTTGCCCCAGCCTCTTGGTCATTTTCACACAAACTTGATTTCTGACAAATGGTTGGCCAATCATTGATGGCTGATGTCAGAAATTAAAGACAGACATCTGAGTTTCACACTTCATACCCTTCAAACACAGTTATGCTACAATAAGACCTGTTTAGTCTATTCATATTCTTACTTCGTATGAGCAACACTTAAACACTGTCACTGAGTTTGGGCCTTTGCCCCCCCATTAATTATGGATTTGTCCTGATTTGTTGCTGTAGGAGATTGACAGGTATGTTAGGCATAGCTCTCAACCAAACAGGGACTTAGCCAGAGTACATCAGGGACATTCAGGGACAGTTTTACAATGTTAGAGCTATTTATGTGAGACATTGACAGAATGAGAGGAGGTGAATTACAGTACACAGTTTAATGTTACAGGAGTTTACACTCTCCCTTATTGTTACTATGTATTACATGTAATCCACTAGCATTCCCACAACTACCAACCCTTTGTAGGTGGGATTGACAGGGACAGAGCTGGGATGTGATTGATATCAGGGACAGCTGACAGGCATGTATGTAGGTGTAGGACAGCAGAGTATCAATGACATGTCATTACTTGCATCAAGAGTACCACAGATCTAAGACAGGCTTACTGCTGTAATCCCTATTTCCCATACCTCCATCCTCCCATCTGCATCTAGGGTTACCACCTGTCCCACTTTGCGAGGGACAGTCCCTTTTTGGGCAGTTGTGTCCTGCAAAAAAATTTAAAAAATGGTAAATGTCCTGAGATTTTATGACAAAAATATTTCCTATATTTTCTCTAATAGTTGCATAAAACAGTTATTTTGTATCTGAAACACCTAAACATTATAAGAAACAGAATAAGCAACTCAAATCCTACAAGAATAATCTTTTATTCTAGCAAAAAAAGTGAATTTGTGTCCTTTTACTGGCCGTGGGTATGTTTTGCCCTGCAAAATTTGACATTTATACAACAAATGTCCCACTTTGGACATTTAAAAAGGTGGCAACCCTATCTGCATCCTGTTATATGGAGAAATATATTACATACCTGGTGGAGTGCAGTACCCCTATGTTGAACTTTGCTTCTGGTAATCTTTTGAAAATACACTCTCTGTGCGAGTTAAGTCTCATACAGACGTGTTCCCTATAACCAGCTGCTTGCTTTTTAAGGTACTGCTCATTAGCCGGTAATTGCCTCTGCACCAATCTGTGGCTCAGAATTGTTAATTTCAGCCAAAAGAGCTGAACTGCACTATCATTAGCCAATGACATGCCACCACAGTGCAATATATAAGGTCTTCTTGTAGGTCTTGGCCCCTTTCTTAGTTTTTGAGATGGACATTACTGAGGTGTGGAGACTACAGCATCACATGGGGTAGGTACAAACACCATCCACTGTAGAGATTTATGAAGTATGTCCACAGTTTTGCCTTATATGTGTGGTCAGTGTCCCAAGACATTGTGTTCATCTGGCAGTACACTGGCAATCATTGTGGGCTGAAGTCAGTAAGGGAAAAAACACATGTGTGTGTCACACTTCATACCCATCAGACTATGCATGCCACTGCAATAGCTGTTATTCTATCAACTTACTATCCTTGTAGGGGCAAACTGTTAAACATGCTTCTGTCTCTGGGCCTTTGCCCCCCATTAAGTATGGCTGTGTCTGGATCCCTTGTTATAGGGGGTTGGGAGATATGGTAGCTCTGTAGCAGCTATCTTTACATACAACTGTGTATGCTGCAGGGAATGTGAATACTTTGGTGGACAGCCTGGCAGCTGTGTCTAGCCTGTCATCACCACAGAGCCAGGGTAAGGGTATTCTATACAGTCCAATCGGGGCATGTGCTTAAGGTACGTCTGTTATGCGACAGTGTGAATAACAGAGTAGCAGGCAACACATAAGCTGTATGGATATGTGCATTGTATCTCTACCTGCAGGCCTTTGTCTTGCAAAAACTGGGCAGCAGTTAATTAAGTAGCAATAGCCCGTGGGGATTAAGTTTGCATGACTCAGTCATTACTTGCTGTCTTCACAATAATGTAATGGAAGAGCACACAACACTGGATTTGAACCTAGAACTGTGTGTGGCAAAATGTACTGCATGCAAGGCATTTAACAGACTGAGATATTGAGACACTGCAAAAGGATCTGTATTTGCAAGATATATGTGCACATATACAGGTTGTGAGAAACATTTCTACATCTATGAGTATGTGCGTGGCTTTATAGGATTGTATTTCTGCACCAGGGTCCCAGTTGTACATGTACATTGCCATTGCTACCTTAGTAGGTGTCTTTCCACAAGTTGCTGATAAAAAGGCACATATACCTGCTATCACAGGCCTCACTTACATCCATTATTATGTCTTTGGCTTCTATTGATGTATTATTGCACCAGGGTACATGCCCAATTTTCACATTAGTTTTTATTTCAGTTACATGCTTAATAACTGTAAATGGCAATCAGTATGTTTTCAGGAAACACCTGTTTAACTTATGGCCTGCGTAGTGTGGTGGATTAATGCAGCGTGTTATAGTTTAAAGGGGTCTGGGTCCAACACTTGGCAGAGGTGTTTATTTTCTACATGTGAGTAACAATGTAATAGACACATATAGTCATTAAAGCTCTTTAAAGCTAATTTAAGCTGAGCTAAGCGAAGCGGCATGGCATGTGCACTGCACAAATGCACACTAAAAATATATAAAGAAAAGAAAAAAGGGGTGATAGGAAAGTGGTGAAATGGGGGCAAGCAGGGGGAAAAACATTGTGAAAGGCATGTAGGGATGTGCAGGATGGGTGTAGAAAAGAACCATAGCTATCCATTTCTTGTACAGCAACAGCTGTGCATTTTGACACATTTTGTAGATACATTTAGACTCTCAAGCTCCAGAGAGAGGGGGCTGAAGACAACATAAATATGTTGTCAAAACAATTGGACCAAATTAGTTGTGTCCAGTGGACACATGCAAAATAGAGATCTATGCATGTGGGTGATACTTTTTTTTGTGGGATAGGTGCCCATATTTTTTTTAAGGAGAGATTGGAATGTTGGGGAAGAGACATAGGTACATGTGGGGAGGTAATTTGGGTAGGAGAGAATGCGATAACAGGCAGACTAGACAGTAGACAGGGATGGTGTGTGACACATGAGGGAGGGAGGGAACATGTAGGATGGGGTGAGGGTTGTGGAATCAGAGTTGCATGTGTCTCCAGACAGCAGCAGTGTGACTGATGTCCCCACCCATGGGGAGTCGACACTGATCCCTCACTGCCCCAAAGCTTGCTGTGCTGGAGGTTGGGGCACCAGGGCCAGACTGACCCACAGGTTGGCCAGTGAACCCTCAATCTGGTGCAGGTGATGTTCGTAGGTCTGATTAAAAATCCTGCTGACCATGATCAGCAGTTGCTGTTGGGTGACTGCAGCCTCACTGCCACCACTCCCAGAGGGACACTGGGCCCCATTCCCCTGAGGTGGTTCCACTCGATGCTACAGGTGGTGCAGGGACAGTGGAAAGAGCACCACTGGCCTAGGTCCCAGATGTGCCAGGACATGGTGCCACCTTCAGTTGAGGCAAAGTAGGTGGATCACTGGGAACCAGCCTACCCTGACGTACTGTGGTGATGAAGGTGTGGCAATAAGTATAGGTTAGTTATGAACAAAACATTTTTAGTAATAACAGCATGCCAGAACAGTGGAAATAACCCAATTACATATCAATGCATATTATATGAAACACAACAATAAATAATAGAACAGTCAGTATGTTAACAGCATGCCAGTAACAGCATAAGGCCAACAGAATAGGTAGTACAACAAGACATGTTAATATGCAACCATTATAATACATAACAATAATAAAACACATGCCCCAAAATACAGTTAATGTAACAACATATGTTAATAGCATACCATAGCTAATGAATAACAATAATAAATAAATGAAGATAAGGGATGGGGAGAGAGAAAAAAACAGTCCATTAGTACCATTATAGGCTATTTACTTGACAACAGTACTATCTTCTCTATGGGTCTGTCCTTTCTTTATGTGTACAAGTCCCCTATAGCTGCTGTAGCATGTGCATACCTCTCAAGCTATTCACATGGGACAGTATTGGCCAAGCAGTAACAACTATGGGTACACAACTACACAGAACACTTGCACATTAGGTGGACCTATAAAACTACTAAGGTGTACTGTAGGCTGATGTAGTGATACTTTACAATTTAGGTAATCATTTTGATGTTAATCCTGTGACAGACGGATTACGCACTACTAATTACATAATGTGACAGCGTGACACTTGAGGGATATGTAGGTGTACTGTACAGAAACTAAATAACTATCATGCCTTGCTTGGCAGACATGGGGATGGAACTCAATAGCAGTGACTACAGAGGACATCTGCATGGAATGCATAAATTGACTGCAGCAACTTTTAACAGACACTCCAGGAATAGAGCCATACCAAAATTACACATTTTGTTTTATTCTATTATTATTATTATTATTATATTTATAGCCTTTATTTTATGCTGTATTTTCACATTCTTGCTAATGATTTTAACAGTTTGTGACATCTAAACACACAATTATTTACTCATAATATGGGCTACCTCAACCATTTACCTGTAGTTCCTGTGGAAAGAGAATCTGTAAACATTACATGACTGATACTGTAATATTTAGAGTTATATAGCACTGGATTTGAGCCCTGGTCTGTGTGTGGCAAAATGTATTACATGCAGGGCACTTAACAAACTGAGCTACTGAGTCACTGCTGACTATTGATTATGATGCCCTTGTTAAGAATGTATATGGAACCTGTTAAAGTTGGGACTTTTCCCTGTGGGAAATGTAAGGTTTGTAAACACATTGTATCCAATTTTAACTTTATTAACAAGGTTAAATTTGATAGTCGGGGTATATTTAGTTGTAATTCTGTGGGTGTCATTTATGCTCTACAATGCCCCTGCAATAAGTTTTACATTGGTGAAACAAAGAGGGCTTTTAAAATAAGATTTTTAGAGCACTTAAGAGACATCAAAAATGGTAAAGAAGACAGCCCAGTTGCAGCACATTTTTTAGAAGCACATAATAAATGTAATGATGGTTTGAAAGGAACTATTTTAGAACAAGTTTGTGTCTCTATGTTTAGTAATACTGATGTTAAAACTGTGTTAGTGCAGAAAGAAGCTGTATATATTTTAAAATGTAAAACCATGTTTCCTTTTGGGCTAAATGAAGAGCTCAATTGGAGAGTATTAGCTTGTTGAATTGTTGTTTAAATTGATTAATTGTTTAATCATTTTATTATGCTTGTGTATATAAACTGTTCTTTTATGTAAGTGTTTCATTCTCCTTGAAGGCTTTGGCCGAGACGTCAGAGAGAGAGATTTTCTTGTGTACAATAAATCCTGGTGGAACTTGCTTTTGTTGTTTTTTTGCTTTTTGGTTTGGTTCCTGTTGTTCCAGCTTATTGACTGATGTTTGCCTAGAGCTCACCTGGAACCAAAATATTACCTGGTAGTAGTACTACAGTTTTATACTAGACTGTAGTGACAGTAGAACACACATGCATGAAATACAACCATGACAAAGATATGTGATTTATACATTAGTGTATAGAATGCAGGTGTACACAATATATGGTTAGTGGTTGAAATATCTGTGAAGTCAACAAACAATATCAGATCATGGAATGGGCTACCATACCCATATGTCTTGCTTACCTGTTGTTTCTGGATGACATAGCATTATGTGAACAATATTGGCCTAGAAACAGCCTTGAATGGTACTATATTTGTTAAGCAATACATGTGACAGCCCTCACATTTGCATTCTACAACTATTACAGTGTTATGCTTGACTGCAGCACCTTACGGTTAAAGCAAGACAATCCTGATGTACACAATTTACCTTGGTGTTATTTGTATTAGTTCATGTTTTATGGCAGAACAGTTGGCATTATGTATTTCTTGCAAAACAGTTCTAATTCTGCACTTATTGCACTACAGACTTTATTGTATATACTTTAATGCAGTTATGGATATTGCTTCATGTTTTTATTACGCAACAGTTGGCATTATTCAGTTCTTGCAAAACAGCTCTAATTCCACACTTATTGCACTGCAGACTTTATTGTATATACTTTAATGCAGTTAATGGTATTGTTGCATGTTTTTATTGCAGTACAGTTGGCATTATTCATTTATTGCACTATAGCTGTAAGTCTACATTAATTGCAATGCAAGTTTTACTGTATATACCTTACTGCAGGTAATGCTTTACTCTTTCTTGCTTATTTGACTATAGTTAGCATAATACATCTGCACTCATCATATGCATGGTGCAACAGGGCCAAGCACCCTGTATGCATCTCAATGTTGTGAGCCCTCTCCTCTGCAGCTGTGGGGAGAGAAGAACACCATTATGCATACCAGTTTAGCAGACATTCAGATTAGATATTGGCGAAACAGAGGAAAAATTACTAACAGACTTGTGGGGCATTTCCTGCTCGAGCTTCTTTGACCCAGGTGTCAAAGAGATCTCCCTTTTGACATTTCAGGTCATCGTGGTGGTGACTAAACTGCTCACTTGTGCAGGCGATACCAGTAGTACTGGTGATTTCCCATGCCAGCAGGTCCCAAGCCTCCACCTTACAATCCAAGCCCTAGAGACCTGCCTGTAGCAGCTGTCGTCATGTTTTTTTACTAAGAGTCCAGCCATGACTCTGGAATCCAGAATGCCCCAAGTCTATACCCAGAAGCTCGCACTCTCACCAACACCTGCATTAGTACCCTACAGAGACTGACTTCCAATGGATTCTGCTGTATTCCCTCCTATTGGAATTAATATAGCCTGTTTTCCCACCCTTACATGCCATTGGGCAACATTTATAAAAGTGCCACATCGCTTAGCAGCATGCAGACCAGTGCAGCTGAACTGAACAGTGCAAAAACCTGAAGAACCATATGCTTAGCAGTGGTTAGCAGTGTGCAAACCAGCCAAACAGTGCATAAACATTTTCAGCTGTTATCGTGTTTATGCGGTGCTTAGCAGGTCTTAGCAGAGTTTAGCAGAGCGCAGCGAGCCAGGATTTAAAAATAATTGGCATAATGGCATAATTTGTATTTCAAAAATAAATACTTATTTTCTCTTCCATGTATTCATACCCTAGACCTACTGCTCATGAGGCTGTAAGTCTACCCATTTAGCTACATAGATATGTGGAATTCTGCTATACCTTTACATATACCTCTGAGCTACCTATAAGCACTGCTGAGCACTGTGCAGTGCCATGCAAACCTGCTCAGCTATGCTTAAACATGACATTTAAATAAGTAATTAAATGCATCTGGTTTCTATTTTTAGATGTCTGGCAGGTGTCTTAGCACTGCTTTGCATTGCTGTGCTCCACACTACGCAAGCATGCTTTTTAAAAAATAAATAAATAAAATAACATTGAAATAATACAATTGGATAGTGCAGGGAGTGTCTTACTCATCTGAGGACACAGTTAGCACTACACACCCTACACTGATTCAGTAACTATGTTACACAGCTCTCCCTTGGCAATTGTCCATGATTAATTGAGTGATATGCTGCCGAGGGGGAACTGTGTACACGGACATGGTAACATTCCATGTAGGCTCTACACTGTGCCTACATGGAGTTTATTAAATCCTGGGGAATGTTTATATTGTACATTACACTCTGATAGTTCACTGGAATGTATATGTACAGTTTTTCTATGTGACTAGTTTGAACTGCTCTGTTATTGCTTACATTTCTGTATTTTTTTTGTCTGTGAAATGTTTTGTATTTCAGCCTGAAATTGGTCAGTATTGATAAGTGCACTACCCCCATAAATATAAATAAGTAAGTAAATAAATAAATAAATGCATGTTATTTTCAATCTATGTATCAGTGTATGTATATATACTACCACCACTGTTCAACTTTTGCATTGTTGAATCAAAATTTATATGGTAATATTATTTATATTTCTTTATATATGTTAATTTTCTTAGTTCAGAACTATTGCTTTGAATTTTTTTTCTCCCATGAATGCTTCTGAAACAGGGCTCTTGGTCTTGCCAGACTATCCAGGCCAACAAATGTCAATAAATAAGTAGATAAATGTTAATATATGTATCAGGATATAATCATCATAGTTATAAGTTATACTACAATGTACTGACATCAACTGGTCTACTGCAGTTATCTTCCCCAGTGAAAATGTATAGGTGAACCTCCTGTGAATTGTTGCTCATACAGTTGTCAAACTTCCATCCTGTATAGGAGTGCATTTTATTACATTTGTAAGTCACACAGCTATACATTAAAGGTAGCAAATTTAAAAAAATCTTATCAGAGACAACATACACTGTGTGTGCTGTTTTCTTATCATAGATATTACAGCCATGAAGTTTTGCTGTTTATCAGTTTTTCCACTCCAAGGTGTTTGGTATGTTTGCCTTTAACCAAGTATCCCATTCCAGTGCTTACGGCCTATCTTCATTGTAGCAATTTATATAGTGGGCCATTATATACATGATAAAGCAGCAAGATTCTCTCAGTTATTGCAGCAAAGTCTTTATTCAGTCATTCCCAGGCCACTAAATGGTCTAAGGGTATCCCTTTGACTTTCTAGAAATTGGTGAAACCGCCTTTCATGTTAAGCCTGGCCCCTGCGATTGGACAAAGTATAGTTTTCATTTAGAGTACATGCTGCCATATGTGTCATGATAGCATCCGTCACTGCCTGATGTATGATAAGTGATTACATGTTCACTCTTGCAGCTCCCACCCTTCCAGTAGAAAAGGACAGCAGTGAATCAGATAGTCTGAGCTTGTTATAAACGTGCATACATGGCAGGACTATTCTGATGGATTATCAAACACCACTTCCATGCTAACTGGCTCATTATCTACTCGAAGGCTGCCTCTGTGCATTTTCATAAAAATAAAAACACTCACACAAATAATATCAACATACTGTTACATAGTGTTCCTTAGGGTTCCTAAATGCGAAATGCAGTGCAAACACATTTCATTATAACATTGCAGACATTATACAAAATTATAATTTCCTGCTACTTGTGTGAGGTGAAACTGGTTATACCAATGTATCATACAAAATAATAACAGCACAAATCAAACACAGTTTCCTCTTATCACACTCAGAGACGGGTATCTTGTTTGATTAAGGTGTTAAAATGACATTGATGTAATATAGGTAATGCTCTTTTTTCCTTCCCATATTTATTGGTAAGCATTTGCATCCGCTTTGTATAGATGCTGCCTTACAACACAACATGGAAACTTACAGGCAACTTCTTTTAATGTTGGCAGGTAACAGAAAGGAAGTTAGGTAAAATGGTTTGCCTCGTGAAATCTTCATTTCTGAGTGTATGTTATTTCTTTCATTAACCTATTCTGCATGTTGCTCAAACAAAATAAAAAATGTCAATCAGTGTGGTGGCCTAGAGAGATAAAAATCCGACTACAGGCTAGATGACCTGTGTTTGGCTAGTGGCTCAGATGCTTGATGGAGCTGACAGGGGGTGATGGACGTGCCTTTCCTAGAAGGGTAGATCCTGACTGATAGGCAAGCTCCAGTTATTGCTAACTTAGGGGAAGGTGTGTGCTGACACCATGAACATCATAACATGATTTGGGAAGGACTTGAGCTGCAGCTGGCCAAGATGGTGGTGGTAGCCCTTGTTGTGTGAAGAAATGTGCATGGTCCAACAAAGGGAATAGGTGGTCCTTGCAGTCATACAGCTGCTGATGTCATCACACAGGTGAGGAGTAAGGTTCTTACATTTAAAAAAAGTCTGGAGCTATCTCCTCTGTATAGGAGCACACTGATTGGAGAGACAGGTCTGCTGGGGCGCTAGATAGAGCTGTTCTACCTCCTGGGTCTCAGCCTAGGGAATAAGCTGGACTCCCTGGCTAGTGGATCAAACCCATGCCTAGTCTGAGACAGTAAGATGGAGGAGGACACCAATGGATGCAAAGCATTCTCACGAGCCTCCATTGGCAAGTTTGAACTGTGCCTAGGTTAGGTTTCCTGTACGCTAGGAAAGAAATGAGTAAAGTCTGATTGAAAGGAGACCTGAAGTTTGGGAGGCATGGGAACAAAACACATAAAAAAAAAAGAAATGTTATATTATACTGATGGATTTCTCATTCAGATAACTATTAAATCAAATAGTCAAACTATTAAATCAATAGATAACTATTAAATCAAATAACTCCAAGAAGAGCTAAACCCAAACCTAAAACTACTGTTCAATCTCAGCCTTACTACAGGAAATGTACCCAAAGAGTGGCGTACAGCAACAGTGGTCCCTCTCCACAAAGGTGGTGCCTCAACGGATCCTGGAAACTATCGCCCCATAAGTCTCACTAGCTTGGTCTGCAAAGCTATGGAAAGGATCATCATGGACCTTATAAATAAAGATATTGGGGACCTACGGATCCTACCCAGTTCGGCTTTGTTAAGGGCAGATCCTGCCTCTTAAACCTGGTCAATTTCTTTGAAACAGTCACCAAGGCCATTGACAAGGGGAAGGTGGTCCACACAGCCTACCTGGACCTCGCAAAAGCCTTCGATACAATACCCCACTCGGGCATTATAGATAAGCTCACCAGCTTAAATATAACCCCCTATGTCACTAGATGGGTTGCAAACTGGCTCAAGGACAGAACCCACATGGTTAGAATAGCTGGAGCCATGTCAGACTCCAAACCAGTTACAAGTGGCGTCCCACAAGGCTCAGTCTTGGGACCTCTCTTGTTCGGTATATATTTCTCAGAGGTACAGGCCAACATGGAAGGACTGTGGCTGACCAAGTTCGCAGATGACTGCAAACTGGGCACCATAATAGACTCTCCAGCTGACACAAGCATCCGCCAAAAGGGCCTCATAAAAACAGACAACTGGTGCCAGAGCCATGGCCTCAAGCTAAATGCCAAAAAGTGTATAGTCATCCCCTTTGGCAAAAACAAAGTGCCCACAAATTACCACATAGGTGGTAATCCATTAAGTACAGAAGAAGTAATTAGGGACCTGGGGACCCAAGTTGATAGCAATCTCTCATTTGACAACCACGTGGCCAAAGTGGTTAGAAAAACATTTTATATAGCCCACCTAATCATGAAGGGATTCACATCTAGATCAGGGGAGGTCATCGTGCCTCTTTACTCATCCCTCATCAGGCCCATAATTGAGTACAATGCCCCTTTTGGGATGTACCTTACCAGACACCTGCAGCAACTGGAAAGACCCCAAAAGTACCTCACCAAGAGGATCAAGGGGCCACATAGTGGTAATCCATTAAGTACAGAAGTACCTCACCAAGAGGATCAAGGGGCCACATAGTGGTAATCCATTAAGTACAGAAGAAGTAATTAGGGACCTGGGGACCCAAGTTGATAGCAATCTCTCATTTGACAACCACGTGGCCAAAGTGGTTAGAAAAACATTTTATATAGCCCACCTAATCATGAAGGGATTCACATCTAGATCAGGGGAGGTCATCGTGCCTCTTTACTCATCCCTCATCAGGCCCATAATTGAGTACAATGCCCCTTTTGGGATGTACCTTACCAGACACCTGCAGCAACTGGAAAGACCCCAAAAGTACCTCACCAAGAGGATCAAGGGGCTCAAACAGATGCCGTATGCTGCCCGGTTAAAGAAACTCCAGCTCTACTCAGTGGCATACCGCCTGCTCAGAGGCGATCTGTGCCTGACTTATAAAGCCATGTCCAACCCGGAATTAATGGACATGCTGCACCTCAGAAAATCCAAATCCCATCGAGCTACGCTCGAGGGACTTAAACCTCAGCACTGAAATAAATAAGACATGCTGGAGGGACAGATTCATAACCCAGAGGCTCCCTTCACTCTGGAATAAAATCCCAGTCCAGGTTAGGCAGAGTCCCTCATTGACTCTCTTCAAGAGGAATCTTGATGAGTGGATGGGAGATCGTAGGTTTACCCCGGGTATCACTTCTGTGTCACTGTTAGACAGAAGCGCAGTATACTAACCTCGAAAAAGGGCATAGCAAAATTAATTTAAAATGGGTGGCGAAAGCCATACACACTCTGGCTAGGCTTATAAATGCCCTAGGGCAGATAGCCTAGTATGAACCTATGAACCTATGAACCTAAATATATTTCTGTTTATTTATTTATTTTGAATGCCTACATAGCTTGAAGTTTTAATACACAAAAATCTCACTGAGAATCTTCAGGCAGCTGAAGACAGCAATCATGCTTAAAATCTGACCCATCAGATAATCAACAGTTTCAGCTAGATACAAGTACAAGGCAAATGCAGTCATTTGTAGCTAGGAGTCCTGTGTGTTGCCATCACTGTTAATTCCTGGGTTGAAAATATTGGTATGGTTTGCCTTGGAGGTTTAATCTTTGTATTGCAATAGTAATTTGCCATTTCAGTGCATCTGAAGCCTACAGATCTATGGCTATTTCCCTAATACACACACCTGTAGAGAATGCAACCTTTATAGTTCACATCATAAGATATCCTTGTAATAACATTAATGTTATATAACTAAATCTGCCTGAAATCTGAATACCTGTTCTTCCTTTTTCATTTTATTTTATCTGCTGCCTGCTTGGAAACTTGATTTGATATACCTCATTGGCATTCGTAGATGACATCTACTTTAGTACCAGTTATGAACCCGTTAATCAGGAGCAGTCAGATAATCTATCATTCATTGAAACACGTACCTGTGGTTGTTCTTATTCCTGATTTTATAACATTGAGAATATTACTCTTTTTATTGTCTAGCTGTTTCAGTAACACACACGGTCACGCAAGATACCTGCATAGGTGGATAAGTGCACTTCCGCCAAGTTTATATAATACCATACTAGTATTATATGTTCAAAAATGTCTGTTAGTTTTTTTTTCTGAGAAATCTGGGTAATTAAAAAGATGTAGAGTGAATGCAAATATTTTTTCTAAGGAAATTAGTGACCTACTTATGAAATCTTAGTGTACTATACATGCACTGTACTGCACTGCTGTTTTTCCATCTTTTTCATGATGTATGACATATTACATGCATTTTGTAGACAATGCTCTGTGCTTGACAGAACTGTCTGCAAATTTCCATCCTTGTGAGTCAATTGCAGGGTACATAAGTCTGAACTTGTTTGTGAGCCTGATTATTTAAATATTTATGTCGATTTAAATTTCCCTCTATAATCTGTGTACCAAACAAGAAACCAGTTTTCTAATTTCATTTCTTCTTGGTCCCCATATGATAATAATATATGCTGCACATAAAATAATCACACAAGCATAGAATTTTTAGTTTTACAACATATTTTAATGAGTGCTAATAATGAAGGAACAGGAAAGGTAATGAAATGTGATTGGTAATTAATAAGGAATGTTATAGCAGCACATTATTCAATATGTGCAAATGTAAAGAACTACTCCTGGCCTTATAGGAGCTTTGATGTTGTGAGGTATTGCCAGCTGTACCAGGAGAAGTAAGACAGTGCATATGTGTCATATGTCAGCATGGCTGGCTAAAGTTTTGCAAATAATCTTGTGTCATTTGACTGTCACATTGATTTGTACAGATGCTTGTATCAAAAATATATGTGTAACAGTTGCTTATGTTAAAAATGCTGCACTAGAATCTTAACAGAGTTCTGAATGTGTATTGTGCCAGAGTCGGGTGATTAGATGTGATGTCATTCTATAACCAGATGAAGGATGGAACTCTGGAAACAGCAGTTTGTTGTCTGTCTTTATTTTTGTTTTTTCTTTGGAACCTGATGTGATGAAAGGAGATACTGCCAGCACAGCTAGCTGGAAAATTTTAAATAATTATATGTCATTTATAAATATCAACATGACTTACATTAGATGCTTGTGTCACAACTGTATTAGAACTGTATGTCATGTGTATATCACACTGTTTTGCACAGACATGTGTGTTGAAAAAGTATATTGTAAAGTGCTTGTGCTTAAAATATATCCACAGTGTGCCCTACTGGAAGAGAATAGAAATGTGCAGGCACTATAGTAACTGTGTAAATTTATATGTTAACAGAGGAAACTGGAGGGTTAACTTCAGTCCAGCAAACTTTAGGAAAATATTTGAAATTAAATTACTTTATAGGCCAATTCATAAAAGATGGGTACCTTTCAGTTTCCAATGCAGCCAGAGACAAGACGTATGTACTAGGAAGCTTTCTGTATTGTCTTTAGGGTGAACTAATTACTAGTCTTGAAAGTATGAAGGAATGCAATTGTTTTATGACTTCCACCAGCTGCCAAAGATCTGAGGTCTATGTATTTTTACAGACAGAGGCTAAATGCTACCAGTTGCTATCAATGGTTGTTTTGGCCTGGGAACTAGGAGTCAGATGACAAGAAGTGATGTAATTCTGCAAGCTAACCCAGTAGTACTATTTTAGATAGTATTTTGAGAAGTCTCTTAGTAAGACAGAGCATTCTGTATTCTGTCTTGGGCCTGACAACAACAGAAGAACCATTCACTACATCTGCTTTGCTCTATTAGTAAGCTCTTAAGTTATAGTAATTCTCTTAGATATAGTCAGGAATATAGTGAAGCTTAGTTTAGATATTGTTCTTGATTTATGTGAGCCTGTACTGCAGTGTTATTTTCAATATTTCCTGTGGCTTTGAACTCTGATGTCACTATGAAAATATATTGAGTATTGTCTTGTTCTTTTGTTTATTATAAATATATTTAAACCGTTCTTT